>NC_066621.1:112090717-112160717 GCF_025201925.1 Gopherus flavomarginatus
CCCCAAAATCATGAGCTTGTCTTAAAAATCAAATTTTGGTTTCCATTTGCTTTCTGGCGTTAGAGCCTTTAGGGTTCACGTTTTCAAACTTTTCTCCATGACCAGGAGGACTGGAAACTTACATTTAAAAAAAAGAGAGAACTGAGATTTTCAGCCTCAGAATTTCCAGCATGCTCAAGGCCTTATGGAAAACACCAAACATTGCGATATTTGTGATAAAATCACAAGTGTTGGGTAAACTGGGTCAGAGCTCCATTTGGCTGCCTGGTCTTAGGCAGAGTTTCCAGAGAGCCAAGCAAATGGGCCATAGTCTCTGGGAATTCTTCTGTTTGAGAGGAGAGGAAATGAGTGATAGAGAAAGTGAAAGGAGAAACAATCATCACTCTCTCAGGAGAGGGAGAAGAGTACTTCAACTCTTTGGGCTTGTCTACATCAGAAAGTTGCAGCGCTGGTGAGGGAGTTACAGCGCTGCAACTTTGAAGGTGTACACATCTGCAGGGCACCACCAGCGCTGCAACTCCCTGTTTGCAGCGCTGGCCGTACTCCCGTTTTGTCTCGGGTGTAGAGGATCCAGCGCTGGTGATCCAGCGCTGGTAATCCAATGTAGACACTTACCAGCGCTTTTCTTGACCTCCGTGGAAGGAGGAAGCCTCTGGTAATCAAGCTGGTCTCCTTTCCCGGTTTGCTCTCTCGTTCCCGGAGCCCAGAGCAAGCAGGTCTCCTTCCCTGCGGTTTGCTGGGTGGCTCCGGGAACGCGAGAGCAAACCGCGGCGAAGCGGGTCTCCTTTCCCGGTTTGCTCTCTCGTTCCCGGAGCCCCGAGCAAGCAGGTCTCCTTCCCTGCGGTTTGCTGGGTGGCTCCGGGAACGAGAGAGCAAACCGCGGCGAAGCGGGTCTCCTTTCCCGGTTTGCTCTCGCGTTCCCGGAACCCCCCTTGAAGCCGCCCAACAGCGCTGCAGTGTGGCCACATCTAACACCACTTGCAGCGCTGGTTGCTGTAAGTGTGGCCACTCTGCAGCGCTGGCCCTATACAGCTGTACTAATACAGCTGTAACAACCAGCGCTGCAAAACTTTAGATGTAGACATGGCCTTTATTAGCAGCCAGGGTTTAGGTGGAGAGAGAGCAGAAATACATTCTCACTCTCAGTTGCCAGGAAGTTGTAAGGAAGGGAAGAGAGGGGAGATGCACCTCCTCTCTGTCAACAGCCAGGACGTTGAGAGGAGGGAGCAGAGAGGAGAAGCACCTCCTTTCAGGAGCCAGGAAGTGTGTCTAAGCGCACGTCCAGACTAACCCGCGGCATCGGCTGGTTAAAATCGATTGCTCGGGGATCGATATATCGCGTCTAGTCTGGACGCGATGTATCGATCCCCGAGCGCGCTTACATCGATTCCGGAACTCCATCAACCCGAACGGAGTTCTGGAATCGACACGGAGAGCCGCGGACATCGATGCCGCGCCGTTCAGACAGGTGAATACCTCGATTTTAGAAATTCGACTTCAGCTACGTTATTCCTGTAGCTGAAGTTGCGTATCTAAAATCGATTTTAATACCTAGTCTGGACGTGGCCTAAGAGTAGTGACGAGAATTATCCTCTCCTTAGTAGCCAGGATGTTTTGGGGGAGGGGAGTGGGAGGGTGGGGAGAGAAAGGCAGGCCACAGAGAGACAGAGAGGAGAAATACCTCCTCCTATCAATCAGCAGACAAGAAGTAGAAGAGAAGAGAAACACCTGCTCTTACTAAGGCTATACCTACACTACAGACCTTACAGAAGATCTCCTGTGTGGCCATTCTTTGCCAATGGGAGACCTTGCGGCAATTAAACCACCCGCAATGAGCAGTGGTAGCCATGTCGGTGGGAGACACTGTCCCGCTGACATAGCACTGTCCACACCAGCACTTTTGCAGGTGAAACTTATGTTGGTCGGGGGTGGGGTGGGGGGTCACACCCCTGATGGACAAAAGTCTTACTGACAAAAGTGCTAGTGTAGACATAGTCTAAGCTGCTGAGATTTAGGGCTCTGAAGAGGAATATTCCTTCCTTCTCACAAGGTGCTGGGAAAGAAGGGGAATAGAGCAGGGGAATCATGAGTCAGATCCTTCCCCCCAAATCATGAGATTGACTTAAAATCATGAGATTTAAAAAACAATTCTTTTTAGGGACTTTTTTTATTTGCCTTCTATTTTTTCAGCCTTTAGGGTTCATATTTTCAAGACTTTCCCTGCTGCCATGAATGCTAGAAACTTACTTTTATTTTTAAAAGAGCTGAGATTCTCAGGCAATGGCGTGATTCCAGCAGCTGGTTCTTTGAAGAAAACATCAAATATCACAAGGCTTGCATAAGGAATAAAATCATCAGTTGGCAATAGAGAGAGGGAGAGAGAAAAATGCTGGCTCTGGGTATTTGAATGGCATCACAGAGGGCTATAAAATAATAATAGTAGAGTGTATTTTTCAGGCCTTTGCATATGTAGTGACATTGTGTCATGAAGCCAAAATGTTATGACCTGAACACCATTGCCTCACGTTTTAACCACTTTACTCCATCATTAGTTTAAGACTCTGTCTGTGACTGTTGGATGACAAAGTCGTCTTTGGGCCTTCGAGTCTGAGTACTTCTAAATTAGGATGTAGGCAGTAATGAAGCGCAGTTGAACTATTTGATACTTGAGTTTGGAATGGTGTGTGCTTTAGGATGACACTTGCTGCAGCAGAAGGGGCACACACAAGGCCACATGCACTCCTTAACTCTCACTTGAGCTCCATGCAAAGAATTTAACTGAGATTTTAGCTGTGCAAACAGTCTTGTGAGACTTCATAGGATGAATTTAGGGACTATAACCTACAGTATTAGTTTTTGTTGTAAATATGCTGTTTCACATAGCTCAGCCAGCATGTATATAATATGTACACTATATATAGGGTCCTGATCCAAAGCTCTTTGAAGGCAATGGAAAGACTTCAGTGGGCTTTGGATCAGGACCTACACATGCCGAGTATTACCATCATTATCAGTATAGTGTTAGTATTATGCTTTACATGAGCTATATTTTAGGAAACTGTTTATAATTATTGCTCACCTCATTGTCCCTGTAAGCAACAGGTACTTTGAAGTGCATGAATATAAGCGACAGCTTGATTATACGATTTTTGTTTCCTGGTTTAGTTACAACTTGATTGTATGCATTCAAATATTATTGCAATGTAGTAGTTTGATTTTCCTGTCCTACCCCATACTCCACCTAGTATCCATCAGCAATATACTGATTTCTCGTTAATCCAAGTCAGCATTTTGTAAACTCTATTTTATTTGGAATGAAACAAATTCTCAGATGATTCTGTTAGTGTTACATACAGCAGAGACATGTTATTTACTGTATAGATTGAAGTGTCATCCAAAATGTGCTAAGCACATTCCCAAATACAGAGAAAGACACATTCCCTGCTCCAAAGAGCTTACAATGTTAAAAAGACACACAATGGAGGGTGGGAAAGGATGTGACACAAAACTACAGTTTTCACTGTCAGACATATCTGATTAGTTGCATGTTTGTTCTTTTGTTGTTGGTTTTTATTTTTGTTTTTACTTTAAAAACACCAAATCTTCTCCCACCTCCCCACCCCCCACCACCACAAATTCAACCTTCTTGTCTTTCTCCCATCTGTTCGCTGGTTCCATTCCAGTGTCTCATTGCCCCAGCATTTAGTCTTCATCATATAGATGAGCAGTTCACTCATGAGATAGAGATGAAATGGATAGGAGACGACTTATGCAATGCGCTGCACCAGAGCAAATGCCTGCCCCGGTGCAGAGCCCAGTGGAAATGAGGTTATCTACTGTGCTTGTTACAAGATCATGGGTTTAGTCAGCTACTTCCTTGCAGGTGTCATGAAAGAAGTAGGTTTGCAGAAAGGATTTAAATAAGCTTTGGATTGGACTCGCTTTGTGGACAAGCTCAGAAAGGGCATTCCAAGTGGATGAGGTAGATAAAGTGCAAACATACTACTCTTTACCACTTGTTTTTACATATCTCTCTTCCTTCTTGACTTCACCTTTTTTCTTATCGTTCTCTTATTCCTGTTTTCTTCTTCACTGTTCTCAGTTGCAGCTGTGGGTAAGCTAAGATGAAGATGTGAGTTTTACATGTCACTGTGAAGGCCACTGAGATTAGAAGTTACAAAACTAATTGTGTTTTCTTCTGATGGTTGCTCCATTATCATGCATCACCACCATGCACATTTCTTTCTGTAGGTGTTTCAAATGTTGGTCTAGCTGATATGAGCATGCTCAGATTATACCTTATTTGGACACTACCATTTCAGGACTACTATAGTGCAGTTTGCATGCTTGTGATGTTCTCAGGATGCATCCCTGTAGATTAAAAAAGTATGCAACTTCTCTGATGGCAAAAATGCAAATTCATATAAAATAATAGGTGAAACTGGGAACAAATTCCCAGAAATAAAAACATAACTTTCACAGCTCGCTAATTAAAATTGACATTGCAGGGCTTCAAGAGACTAAGGAAGGACAGTGCCATTTTAATATGTTTTGAAACCTTTTCACTTGAGCAGACAAGAAAATCATGTAATTATGGGGATTCATTCAGCTCTTTAGTGAAAACACAGTCCTGCAACCTTGGGTAGCATGAATAGAAATTAAAGAAGTTGAACTGAAGATATTTCTAAAATGTCACAACTGCTATTTGACATAAATGATATGTTTATCCATTCATTATCACTAGAACACCTGGGGAGGTGCTCAGATAATCAAATAGGGGCTTTTAAAATAATTATAAAAAAGCATAGATTATAAAGAAGATTATATATACTGTTCTGAATCAAGTTGTTAATGTGTAATGTGTCTCATTATGGCATCAGCTCCCAAGTCACAACTGTATAAGAATTTACATATAAACAATCAACATGATGGAATGAAAGTATAAAATTTAGGGATTATTATTATTTCAAATAAAATGCCTGCCTATCCTGAAATTCAAACACTTATTTCCTATGTGTATAATTATAATATTTCCATGGTGGTTGATAATTGTCTATTCCTTTTTCGTGGTCTCATTTAACCTCCTATTTAGTCTGCCATTCGTGGTCTTTGTTCAAAAATGAACATCTTAGTAAGACATAGTATAGGGTTTTTTTGGTTTTAACCTTCAAAAGAATTTAGTTGAGGAGATGCTACATTGAAATACTCAGAGTAAAAAGGAAATGATATAGCTTTTAAAGGGCACATCTAGCATATCTGCTGGGCTAAAGTAATTCTGGCAATGCTTCAAAGGATATAACTTTTGATGGTAAAGTAGGTAGGCGACGGAATGAAATCACATATGGCAAGCTGTCAAAGTCTTCCTACACATTCAGTACATTTATATAAGTGCAAATGGATGCTGCTTAAATGGAGTCCCTAGCAATTTCCTGCTAAATCTGCTTTAAGATTATCTGATATTATTTGACTAAATTATCTCTGTAAAAGCTGAGGACAACTTTCATGATCAAATATTTTGAAATTAGTTTTCCTTTTTGGCAGATTATCTTAAATATGAACTGCAATTGTATTAACACTTGGAAGCAAAGGACTTTTTGTAATAGCAATTATATCAAAACAGGGATATTGAATTGCTGCATATCAATTTAGAGGATTATTTATAGGACAGTGATGTCAATAGCTGTAGTTCTCATAGCTACCTCGTTCTTACCCTTTTTTCATTACTAATGCTAAGCAGATATAATTTAACTTTTAATGAAATTGCTGCTTTATTTGAGTCTGTGGACTAGTGTCATAGTCTGTTGATGGTTAAGGGTTAAGGTCTCTTTTACCTGTAAAGGGTTAAGAAGCTTAGTAAACCTGGCTGACATCTGACCAGAGGACCTATAGGGGGACAAGATACTTTCAAATCTTGGTGGAGGGAAGTCTTTGTTTGTGCTTTTTGTTTTGTTCATTGTTCGCTCTTGGGTCTAAGAGGGACCAGACGTACATCCCGGCTCTCCAAATCTTTCTGAATCAGTCTTTCATGTGTCAAAATTGTAAGTAATAGCCAGGCAAGGCGGATTAGTCTTATGTTTGTTTTCTCAACTTGTAAATGTTTCTTTTTGCTGGAAGGATTTTTACCTCTATTTGCTGTAACTTTGAATCTAAGGCTGGGGGGGGTCCCTCTGGTCTGTATGAATCTGAGTACCCTGTAAAGCATTTTCCATCCTGATTTTACAGAGATAATTTTTACTTTTTTCTTTCTTTAATTAAAAGCTTTCTTTTTAAGAATCTGATTGATTTTCCTTGTTTTAAGATCCAAGGGGATTGGGTCTGAACTCACCAGGGATTGGTGGAGGGAAAAGAGAGGAGATGGTTAATTCCTCCTTGTTTTAAGATCCAAGGAGTTTAAATCTGTGTTCACCAGGGAATTGGTGAAGCCTCCCAAGGCAACCCAGGGAGGGGAAAGTCTGTGGGGTGGACAGGGAGTGCGCCAGACACTGAATTTCTGGCTGGTGGCAGTGTTACCAGATCTAAGCTAGTAATTAAGCTTAGAAGTGTTCATGCAGGTCCCCCCTTTTGTACTCTAAAGTTCAAAGTGGAGAAAGAAACCTTGACAACTAGGTTCATAGTTTTCAATGGATGGTTGTTTTTTATCTTTCAGAGTTCACCAAATAAACACAATACCTTTTGATAAAAAAAATAGAAGGACATAAGTAAAGAATAATTCCAATTAATAGATTCTAGGGCTAGAAGTGACCTCGAGAGGTCATCGAGTCCAGTCCCCTGCCCTCATGGCAGGACCAAATACTGTCTAGACCATCCCTGATAGACATTTATCTAACCTATTCTTAAATATCTCCAGAGATGGAGATTCCACAACCTCCTTAGTGAGTTTATTCCAGTGTTTAACTACCTTGACAGTTAGGAAATTTTTCCTAATGTCCAACCTAAACCTCCCTTGCTGCAGTTTAAGCCCACTGCTTCTTGTTCTATCCTTAGAGGCTAAGATGAACAAATTTTCTCCCTACTTATGACACCTTTTTAGATACTGAAAACTGCTATCATGTCCCCTCTCAGTCTTCTCTTTTCCAAACTAAACAAACCCAATTATTTCCGCCTTCGTTCATAGGTCATGTTCTCTAGACCTTTAATCATTCTTGTTGCTCTTCTCTGAACCCTCTCCATTTTCTCCACATCTTTCTTGAAATGCGGTGCCCAGAACTGGACACAGTACTGCAGTTGAGGCCTAACCAATGCAGAGTAGAGCGGAAGAATTACGTCTAGTGTCTTGCTCACAACACACCTGTTGATGCATCCCAGAATCATGTTTCCTTTTTTTGCAACAGCATCACACTATTGACTCATATTTAGCTTGTGGTCCAGTATAACCCCTAGATCCCTCTTTGGTTTACTCGTTCCTAGACAGTCTCTTCCCATTTTGTATGTGTGAAACTGATTGTGCCTTCCTAAGTGGAGCGCTTTGCATTCGTCTGTATTAAACTTCATCCCATTAACTTCAGACCATTTCTCCAATTTGTCCAGATCATTTTATGATAATTACTAAGAGAGTTCATTTGTATTTTTATTGAATTTTGTTTGTTAGTTATGATGCGCAACTCTCTGGTACCATGATAGACCTTCAGGTGCTTTTTACACACAAATATTATTATTACATGTAAGAAACGAGTACATCTGCCAAAATAGCAGCATTCAGCAGGGGTGGGTGGGTGTTTGTGTGTGTATATATATACGCAAATATGTGTGCGTGTTTATAATACACTTACACACGGGAGGAGGAGGGCGAATTAAGATTGAATTGAAGAGACAGAATTTCTGCTCTCCGTTCCTGCCCCCTAGCCTTATCCTGGCTTGGAGCAGCCATTACAGGGAAAGTTCAGTTTTGCCTCTGTAACCTTGGACTGGAGCATGCTCAGTTCCTTTGTGTGGATGGGGCACATAAAGTCTGATCACAGGTAGAAGCTTTGAATGGCTGGAGCTTGCTCAGTGAGGATGAAATCTTTGAAATTTTTAGCTGCTAAAAAAAGACATCAGCATGTTGAAACTGCAGTTTTTTAAAAGTTTTAAATGTGGACAAATTTGGGTGGATTTTCTTGGGGATGGTAAAAGGGATATCCCTTATGTAAAGGCTCCCCACCACGCCAATTTCAAGTTCCAGCTCCAATGGATGGAGGTATTAAAGCTTTTCAAAGACAAGGCTGTCAGAATTTTTTAACATGAGCAAAACAACATATTTTTCCTAGCCTCATAGTTGGAAACACCTAAACTGTTTTGGCAGAAGTTTGCAATAACAATTCAGCTTGAGGCAGACAAACAACATGTAAAATTTCGGCCCAAATGGCTAAAGCTTGGTGTAGTTATAAGCAAATAAAAACAGGATTTAATAATGGGAAGTCTTGGGCAACCCTAATAATAGGCAGTAAAATAATAATTGATGGTAAGCAATAGCCCAGCTGCCCCAAAAAAACAGCTCTCATCACACTCCTCCTTACCCCAATTAGGGAAGAAAGATGGCGTTTGCACCATGCTTATAAGGTCAACATATTGGGCCATTTTGAATCGAGGCTCGATAGGGAAGTTCATTCCAAAGTTGAGGCCCTCTCACAGAAAGTGTCCTTTTGGTAGTCCCTTTTCTTTTGAACCATGGGAACTTCAATGCCTCTGCTGATTTCAGGTGCAGAGAAGTATTGTGTAAAAAGAAGGATGATCTCTCATTTCGGCATATCCCAAGGCAAATAGGATTTATAGGCCAAAAGCAATGCCTACACCTTCCCCCAGGAACCCTCAGATAGCCAGTACAGAAAATTGAGTACTGGTGTATTATGCTCCTAATTTGAGAATGGCTTAATAGTCTTTATCAACTTCAGTCTCTAAGTGGATTTAAGTTCAGAGCCATTGCAGTAATCAAAACTCAAGGTGAGATGGGTATCGATAATGATAGCAAAGTTGACATCCAAAAATAAGGACACCACCTTCTAGCCATCGTGCTGCTGCCTGATATAGCAGCTGGGGTTCTAACCACATCCCCAAGCTACAAACTTAAGTAACAAAAGGCAGGGCATACCCTCTCTCAATGGAATGGATATAACCTTCACCATATCCTTTGGCTGCTTCCCTCTGTCTTGCAGCATCATTTCTGTCTTATCAATTAGTTATTGTTTGTATTGCAGTAGTGCCTACAGGTCTCAGTCATGGACCATGAACCTTTTGTGCACGGCATAAACACATACAAAAGAAAGTCCCTGCCCCAAAGAGCTTATTAGATGGAGCCTCAACCAGCAAGCCAGCTCTCATCCATGCTCCAGTGGCAGTCATTCACTAGGCAAAGTATTCAGTTGCATTGATCAGAAATTGAAAGAGAGAGATTGGTATCATCAACAGATTGGCCCATGTTTTCCTCACCAACCCCCTTAATGACTCCATAACAGAGGGAGAGACAAAATTTCTGTGGAACCCACAGTGCCTTGAGACAAGATGTTGCTCAAAATTAACATCGCAGAATATTAGAACATTCATAGGAAAGGAGTTGAGACGCCCAAGAGCACCCCCATCGTACTTCTGCTGTGGTCTAGAGGAGTGCCAACAATTTATAATGATTAATGTGGCCTTAAGCAAACTGAAGAAGCTAAAAACCTGATCCATTGCTAGAAGAGCTCGTCTTGGAGTACAATCAATGCAGTCTCCATGCTGTACCCTGGCAACTACCCAGATTGGCAAGGGTCCCTTAAGGAGATTACATCACTTAGGTAGGGGTGAAAATCCCTGAGTATTTATCTTTCTATTAAATTATTTTGTCAATAAGGGATGTTTCAATATTGGATGATAATTTACCAGATTGTCAGCATCAAGTGTTATTTCTTAAGTAAAGGACATGCAAGGGAAGATGGCTACATTTCTTTCCTGTGAGAGAAAATATACCCCTACAATGGGCCCAGCTCTTGTTTTCACCATCCAGGAAGGTCACAGGTCCACGTGCCAAAAGTTGACGAACCCTGGTCTATAGTTTATAACATACTATACAAAATCATTCTTTATGTAACTCCACTAAAGCTACAGGAATTCCAACAGTGATGAATTTGGCCCAATATGCTAATTTTCTGAAGGGTAGTGTCCTTAGTCTCCTGTGACACCATTAGTGCTGGTTTCTCTTTTTAAACAAATATAAATCCTCATATTACAGCACCACGGCATCTGCAGCAAGTAAAGATGAGTGTTTTTAAACAGAAGATGAAAGATTCATACTTGGTTTTCTGATCAATTTCTGGTGATTTAAAAAAAATCAGTGAGCACTTGTAGCAAGGAGTTTAATAATTACAGATATGCGAAAAATTGTAGCTGCTGAAGTTCACATCAAGTGTTATTTAGATGATGTGGAGAATGAGCTTGCAACTTTTGAGTCTGTAATACATCTCTGGGTGTCTTTGTTTTATCTATGTAAAGTACATTTGTACAATTTTTGATAGTATGTTTTTCTGGCACATTAGCATTTTACATATATTTAAATGGTATATGCGTTAAATAAGTTCTGATAGATCGAGTACCTCATTACACATGTGGTCCTTTAAAATGAAACAAATAACATTAATGCCTAGTGTTGGTGCCAGTGGAGGTTACGATGTGCAGTGGTTGTGAGAATCAGTTTCTTGCCTTAGGTGTCATAAACTGCACAATTTATAGTTCCATATGAATTCATAGAGCTGATTGTTTTATGATATTTCAGTGTAAATTTTTCATCCCTTTCAGTTCAAGTAACATTCTCACAGAATACAGGTTTTGTACTGATATGATGTTTCCTAGCTCTAGGCATGGCCTATTCCTACTACTGACTGTAATTTACTTTTTGGTCTCTGTCGCCTTGAGCTTGCCTTCTGACTAGTTTGTTGAATGATGTGCGAATCCATTATGTTTTTCAGACAAGTGTATCGACCAGTATAAACAGACTGGAGGGCACAAACCTAAATGAAAGCTATACTTCCTTGAATCATTTAAAAAGCTCCTGCAGAGGTGGCAGGGCAAAATAACTTTTCTCTGTACATTAAATATAAGGGGAAAAATCTCAATAAATCAAATTAAAATTGGGGGAAGAGAGGGAAGGCTTTGTGTGTACATTGTGCTGTTTTGCACAGAGACGTATTTACTTATTTTTTAAAAAAGATAGATAACTGTAGTCAGCCACTTGAGAATGTGTCTCTAGATGATAAATTTGAACTGAACCCAAAGCCCTGCATGACTTGCCATTCTCCAGTGTCCAGACACACTCACAACACAGGCTACCTTGTGTATGAAGTCATGTACTGTACTGAAACATTTTTACAGAAATAAAGAATGAAGAAAGAACTCACAGCAGGATTGGGAAAACTAGGGAGAAAAGATGCACCTCCCTGAGCTTTTCCAACGTTGGGGATAGTGAGGAGGTGTCGAAGGCCCCAGTACATGGTGTGAAAAATAGCTTGAATTGTTTTTTCTTAAAAGGAAATGTCAAGGTGGGTCACTTTTCAATTTGTGCAGCTAGAACCACTGATTCAAGCTCCTACCTGTCAACAAAGTGAATTCAAATTACAATAGCTACAGAAACTTTTGGCCGGTACATTCAAATCCAATCTGTGCGCACAAGTGATATTATGGAAAATGATGTTTTCAATTAAAGTTACAACTCCACAAAACTGTAGTAATCCCATGATAACAAGAGCAGGGCTCATTTTTCCTTCAGGGCACATTTGATTCATGTCACATTTAGAAATAGTTAAGCTATGAATTACCAGTCTTTCTACAGATTTCAGTGTGACAAACTTTTTAAAATAACATTTCCTCATTTCTGTTGAAATTGAAGACCCTGGGGAGGAAAATTATACCATTTCTTCTGTCGGGATGAGTTTTTTAGCATTTGTTTTTTGGTTTAAATTTAAGTAGGTTGACAGAGGGGAGAGGGTCATAATTATTAACGACCTTGTATCAGAGTTCCTTATTAAGGACTCCATACCCTTTTGGCCCCAACTAAGGCTAATGTCAAGAGAGCTCAGTAACACCCCATAGCAATCATTCAGTGATCAGGCTGGTTTAAAAGGGGTTGTAAGATCAGCTGCCATATTTCCTCCAATGGGTTAAAAGCACCATCCTCCCTCACTGTACATCATCATTGACATAATACATCTCTATCCATTTTGAATCTATTCGTGTGTCACAGATGTTGAATTGATGATGTTGTTTGCATCTCCACTTTTTCCAGGAGGTGAAGAGCATCACCTCCCCTAGATTTATGGGGTGACGTCCTTGCTCCATTGACGTCAATAGTTATTTGCCATTGACTTCAGTGGAGCCTGCATTTCACGCACTGTATTTTTTGCTGTACCAGGCAGCCTGAGAAGCTGTATTAATGGAGTGTGACCTGACCATTGAGCAATGAGGCCACTCATGTTTGTATTTTTAAGATGGTAAAATGGGACATTTCTAAAGCAGCAAGTAAAACTGTCTCAGATTTGCAAAATAGGCAGAAAGTCTATCTTTGTAGAGTTCTATGGAATATAATGTATTTTAATTAGTTTCTCCTTTGATTATAAAAACCAAGGGCCGTTTTTTTTCCCCCCTGCAAAACTGCTTTCTTAATAATACCCAATTTACTGCAAGTTATTTACGAGGAAAACTTCATTTTGCTTTCATTCTGTAAGAATGCTGGGAGGTATAAATTCTTTCCAAATATGGCTAGAGTTGCTTTAATTAGTCTCAGTCAGTACTTTGGAGACTTAAGTTGAAAGGAGCCCTTCACCATTCTGCCCATTTCATACCAATTCATGAAGCATTTTAATCTCTTTGTGCTTCCAAACCAAGGTAGTCATCCCTTACATCAAAATATCTGCACCTTATCAAGATCAAAGCTGTCCAAACTTGATTTTGAATCTACCTAAATGGCTGTAAACATGACACTGGAATATTACTTTTGGCTTCACTTGACAGACCTGAAAATTGGCCATGCAGAACTATTTAGGATTGGTAGAAAAAGTTATTCTTAAATGTATTGTTTATGAATGCAGAATAAAGCATATGATTAATTTCTATATGTGTCAGATTAAAGAAACTCCATTTCAGTGTCTCATTCAGAGAAACCATTGAACAGAATTTGATCAGGTAGGAAAAGGGAAGGGATATTTGTGGCCTTTACCACCCATAGCAAGGATTTATTTATTTATTTATTTGCAATTTGCACATACGGTAAATAATTTGCATTATTAAGTCTTTTTTAAACTGCTCCTTCAGCTTTCAAACAACATTTAAAAAAAACCCTAGTTATATTCTTGAAATCTTTATTCAAGAGCATGTGACTTGAAGCATGATGTGTGGAGAAACAGTATTTCCTTTATGTAGCTGAAACATTTGCATAGGGGTTTGCTGTGTTCATAAATTCCAAGCAGCATAAATATTGATATACCATGCCTTGCTTCCCACATGCCTTCATTTGGTTTTATCTAAATTATGGAAAGGAAAGAACAACTGTATGCATTGTTTAAAGGCATGTTTCATTCTAACCTCCGCTTTCTGAAATCATTATCATTCGGGTTCCACTGCCCCCACCCTCATCCCCTTCAGTCTATCTATGTAACATCTTCTAAACATTCAGTACTCTGCTCTATAACCGAATGTAAAATGTGCTGTAGAGATGACTTATAGGTGGGTTGGATTTTTTACATGATCGCAAAGCAGTTAAAATGGAATTAATAAAAACAAATAAACACTAACTATAGAGTTTTAGCCTGATGAGGAAAAAATGCTCTTAAATCAGAACTACCAAAACAGGTCTGTAAAATAAAGAGCATAAATGTTTGAAGTGACGAAGGCAGTTAAGTCAACTGGTTAATTGTAGCTGAGAAATAAATGCATTCCGAATGCAATGATGTCTCCTTGGTACTGTATGATCATTGAAGAAATATTAGTTTTGTTGCAGTATTACTAATAAGTGCTATATGTATGTTTTTTCCTGAATACTGGCAAAAGACGTTGAAAGATAAATTGTCAGATTATTTTTTCTTCGTAATGTTGCATACGCATGAGAAGTGATTTTGTTGTTGTTGTTTTAAGGTAAATAGAATGAATTATATTACAGCCGTGCCTTGTAGCAGATGGGTAATAAAGTCTTCAGCAGAACAAACCTGCCCTGTTCAGTGTGCCGAATACTACTAAACAAATAATCAGTCAGATCAGCAGTACATACGGTGTTGGCCAACGGGAACTGAGAATTACAATTTGCATCAGCAAAAATATC
Organism: Gopherus flavomarginatus; assembly: GCF_025201925.1. Classification (NCBI taxonomy): domain Eukaryota; kingdom Metazoa; phylum Chordata; order Testudines; family Testudinidae; genus Gopherus; species Gopherus flavomarginatus. The sequence continues at coordinate 112,104,975 of NC_066621.1, forward strand.
AGTTTTAATCAAGATAGAAAGTAAATTGAGGGACTGTTAAATTGCAGTTTGGTATACATAGGTATCCTATTTAGCTATCGTCTAATAAAAATATTGGGTTCTCTTTCAACAGAGATATATGGTGTATTATAAGAAAAGTCAATGTTCACTAAAATAAAATGCCTTGCCTGCATATCAGTTATTAAAAGGACACACTTAATTTGATTTTTTTAAATGGGCTAATTTAAAATAATTATCTGGTGCAATAATGTGTCATGTTTCATTCTTTTTCTCTCTAAGAAATTCCCAATTTAAAAAAATCAGAGAATTTGTGCTTCCCCAGTGAGATTTATTAGTGGCAAATATATTAAATCCCTCACCTCTCTTCCCCTCTTCCTTTTCCCTGGTTCTGCTCAGTTCTTCTTCGAGTGATTGCTCATATCCGTTCCAGTTAGGTGTGCGCGCCGTGCGTGCACGCTCGTCGGAAGATTTTTACCCTAGCAACTCTGGTGGGTCAGCAGGTCGCCCCCTGGAGTGGCGCCGCCATGGCGCTGGATATATACCCCTGCCGACCCGTCCGCTCCTCAGTTCCTTCTTACCGCCCGTGTCGGTCGTTGGAACAGTGGAGCACGGCTTAGCTGTCCTCCACTTCCCTAGCTTCTCTTCATTCATCTGATCTCTTGTTGTGTATAGTTGACTTAGTCCATAGTATAATTAGTTTTATAGTTTATAGTTGTTAGTAGCTGTTGTACATAGTTTAGCGGGGTTTGGGCTCTAGCCCTTCCCCACACCCGGTGCCCGGGCCCATGCACGGTTCACCAGGGCTTAAACCGTGCTTGGCCTGTAAAAAGCTGATGCCCACAAGCGATCCCCACGACTCTTACTTAAAGTGCCTCGGGGAATCGCACATCTCCGACAAGTGCTGCATTTGCAAGGCCTTTAAGCCGCGGACTAAAAAGGAGAGGGACTTTCGGTTAAAGACTCTCCTTATGGAGGCAGCCCTTAACCCTCCGTCCTCAGCACCGAGCACTGACAGCGCTCCTCCGGCACCGGACCGCGCCGGCCCCGCCAAGACATCTCAGCACCGGCCTTCTCCGGCGTAGGGACCTGACCGAAGACCTTCAACTTCCTCCACACCTTCGGTGCAGACTTGTCCGGATCACCCGGCACCTACCCCTGCCACGGCACCTATGACCGTGGTACCGTCGACTCCGGTCCTCAGAGGGCCGTCGAGTACGGTCCAGGAGAGCTCCCCGGTGAGACCCGTAGTCAAAATGATGGTCCTCTCCACACCGGAGACATTCTCCTCGGCCAGGGACCTTATTGCGATGACTGAATCTGGCCTGCCTCAACCTCCGGCACCACCGGTGCAGGTTCTCCATTCCAGAGGCAAGCCTGCCGCTATGAGGCCTCCTTTGCTGGAGTCGACGAGCTGGCACCGGTCCCGATCCAGGTCCTGGCACCGCTCCAGGTCTTGTGGTCGGTCCCAATCTCGACGCCGCTTGCAGTCCTGGCACCGCTCACCCAGGTGGCACCGGTCGTACTCGCAGCACAGATCCACCTCTCGTCCCGGTTGGTACTCTCAATACTGCTCCGGCTTTAGGCACCGCGCCCGGCATCGAGACTCTCGCAGCCGGTCCCGTCGTACACACTCGAGATCCAGGTCGACCTCCCGGCACCACGCTGGTTGCAGGTCCCGGTCTTGGTCTCAGCACCAATACGATTCCCAGTACCAATCCCCGGCACCGAGGAGATCTCCAACGAAGGGAGCGAGGGACTCATACCAGCCTCGTTCGGCTCCTCCATGGCCGTCCCGACAGCCGTCCCTGTCATCTCAGGCGGACAGTGTATACGCCCCGGACACCGATATGCCTGCTGCCTTGTTCAGCGAGCCCCAGCCTCAATATCATGGTCCGCAGCAGTGGGGATTCTGGGCGCCCTGAGCGTACCATCAGGCCCAAGGCCCTCCCCCAGGTCCACTGCGCTCGATGGCCTCGGAACACAGGGCACCGGAGGCCACAATTACCCGCCCTCCCCCTCCTATTATGGAGGAAGGGTTTACCCAGCCTTAGGACTCTGAGCTCCCCAGGGAGACAGATACGATCCACCAGGTGGAGCCCTCATCAGACCTGCTCGTTCCAGGTCTCTCCTCTTCATTCTCCCCTGACGAGGCTGTAGCTGGAACCTCGTCGGCCAGCCCTCCTCCAATTGACCTCAGGGACCACCAGGACCTCCTCAGGCGTGTTGCACAGAACATGAACTTACAAGCCGAGGAGGTCCCAGAGGTCCAAGACCCAGTGGTGGACATATTGTCATCTGATGCCCCCACTAGAGTGGCTCTCCCATTTATCAAGACCATACAGGCAAATGCCACTACAATATGGCAGTCTCCGGCCTCTGTTCCGCCTGCTGTGCAAGGAGTAGAGTGCAAATACATGGTGCCCTCAAAGGGCTATGAATATCTATATGTACATCCTCCTCCTTGCTCCCTCGTCGTCCAGTCGGTTAACGAGAGGGAGCGCCATGGCCAGCAGGCCCCAGCCCCTAAATCGAAGGATGCGAGGCGCATGGACTTGCTTAGGTGTAAAGTTTACTCTGCGGGAGCCCTCCTGCTCCGAGTGTCCAACCAGCAAGCCCTCCTTAGCCGCTATAGCTACAACACTGGGCAGCGGCGGACAAATTTAAGGAGCTGCTTCCGCAGGACGCACGACAGGAGTTCTCGGCGATCCTCGACTAGGGGAAAAAGGTTGCGAGAACTTCCCTCCAAGCTTCCCTGGATGCCGCGGACTCAGCTGCCAGGACTCTGGCCTCTGGCGTGACTATGCGCCATATCTCGTGGCTGCAGGTCTCCGGCCTTCCCCCGGAGCTCCAGCACACTATTCAGGACCTTCCATTCAAGGGTCAAGAGTTGTTTTCGGACAAAACTGACCCTAGGCTGCAGAGCCTAAAAGACAACAGGGTCATTATGCGCTCGTTAGGGATGCACACGCCTGTAACTCAGTGCAGGCCCTTCCGACCCCAACAGCACCGCCCTTACCCTCAACCCTGGCAGAGACAAGACTTCGCCAGACGGCGAGGCAGAAACGGCCGCCAGAGGCAATCAGGCAACCAAGGAGGCCAGAACCAAAGCTCCTCCAAGCCTTCCTCCGGGCCACAACCTTCCTTTTGAAGGTGCACCCAAGGGCGTTGTACCAGATTCTTTAAAAGATCCTTCCCCACCCTTTTCCAGCCGGCTTTCCTTTTTCCTCCCTGCGTGGTCCCAGCTAACATCAGATCATTGGGTCCTACGCACATTGGAACTTGGATACCATCTGCAATTTATTTCAACCCCCCCCTTACAGCCCTCCTCCTTCGTCCCTCTTCAGGGACCCCTCTCACGAGCAACTCCTCCTACAGGAGGTGCAAACTCTCCTCGCCAAAGGAGCCATACAGGAGGTACCGGAGCACGAGTGGGGCAAGGGGTTTTATTCCCTCTACTTCCTGATCCCCAAGGCGAAGGGAGGTCTCAGACCAATCCTCGATCTGTGGGAACTCAACAGATACATGGTAAAGTTGAAGTTCCGTATGGTATCCCTGGGGACCATTATCCCATCCCTGGATCCTGGAGACTGGTATGCCGCCCTCGCCATGCAAGATACCTACTTCCACATAACCATCTTCCCACCTCACAGGAGGTTCCTCCAGTTCATGATCAACTGGCAGCATTTTCAGTTCCCGGTCCTCCCGTTCAGCCTCTCTACAGCCCCAAGAGTATTCACCAAATGTATGGCTGTAGTTGCCGCCCACCTTCGCCGCAGTCGGATACACATCTTTCCGTATCTAGACGACTGGCTTATCCGCGGGACCTCTGAGACGCGAGTCCTCAGTCACGTCCGCATTGTCAAGAACCTTTTCCTACATCTAGGTCTAATGATCAATGTGGAAAAATCGACTCTAATCCTCACTCAGAGGATAGAGTTTATTGGTGCCACCTTGGACTCGACTCTTGCCAAAGCCTGCCTACCACTGCCACGGTTCCAGACTCTGATGGCCATCATCCGGAGGCTGCAAGCAGCGCCGCTAACTTCGGTACGCACTTGCCTCGCTCTCTTGGGCCACATGGCGGCCTGCATGTTCATAACGAATTACGCAAGACTGCGCCTACGGCCCCTCCAATCCTGGCTCAACTCGCAATACCGTCCAGCCAGGGATTCTATGGACATGGTCGTCACCATTCCCTCGACCGTGCTAGACTCCTTCCAGTGGTGGCTGGATCCCTCCATGGTGTGTGCGGGGCTCCCGTTCCACCCGCCCCAGCCCTCGGCGTACCTCACAATGGCCGCATCATCCCTCGGTTGGGGGGCTCACCTCGGGCACCTACGCACCCAGCGCCGTTGGTCACCTCGCGAACTGGACCTCCACATCAACGTATGGGAGCTGAGAGCGGTCCGCCTCGCTTGTCAGACGTTCCAACAACACTTGCAGGGCCGTTGTGTATCGGTATTCACCGACAGCACAACAGCCATGCACTATATAAACAAACATGGCGGCGCGAGATCTTCACCCCTGTGTCAGGAAACCTTACGACTATGGGACTTCTGCATAGTCCATTCTATACACCTCATCACGTCCTTTCTCCCAGGAGTTCGGAACATGCTGGCAGATCGCCTCAGCAGATCCTTCCATTCCCACGAATGGTCGCTTCGCCCGCACGTTGCTCTTTCACTCTTCCGGATGTGAGGGTTTCCCCGGATAGATCTCTTTGCATCCCACGGGAACAGGAAATGCCAGACGTTCTGCTCCTTTCAAGGCCTCTCACCGGGTTCAATGGCGGACGCCTTCCTTGTGCCATGGACGACGCATCTGCTCTACGCCTTTCCACCATTTCAACTCGTCCACAGGGTCCTACTGAAAGCACGCAGGGACAAAGCCCGCTTGATCATGATAGCTCCAGCATGGCCTCGACAGCACTGGTACACTATGTTGCTAGACCTATCCATAGCTGACCCTGTTCCCCTGCCTCTTCACCTGGACCTGATCACCCAGGACCACAGCATGCTCCGTCATTCGGACCTTCAGTCGCTCCACCTCACGGCATGGCTCCTGCGTGGCTGACTCACTCTGAGCTGCGTTGCTCCACCCCAGTGCAGCAGGTACCCCTGGGTAGCAGGAAGCCTTCCACTAGAGCCACATATTTGGCCAAGTAGAAGCGCTTCGCGTGCTGGTGCGTGGAGCGGAACTTCCTTCCCGCCGAGGTCTCCATGTCCAACATCTTGGATTACCTCTGGTCCCTCAAACAACAGGGCTTGGCGGTATCATCTCTGAGGGTCCACTTGGCGGCCATCTCTACATTCCACCCAGGAGAGGATGGCCGCTTGGTGTTTTCTCATTCGATGGTGTCTAGGTTCCTTAAGGGCTTAGAGCGCCTCTACCCTCAGGTACGCCGCCCTGCCCCAACATGGGACCTTAACATGGTTCTTGCCAGACTCATGTCCCCTCCTTTTGAACTGTTAGCAACTTGCTCCCTTCTCTACCTCTCCTGGAAAACCGCTTTCCTGGTGGCCATCACGTCCGCGAGACGGGTTTCGGAACTTCGGGCCCTCACGGTGGACCCCCGGTATACTGTGTTCCACAGGGACAAGGTGCAGTTACGACCGCATCCAGCCTTTCTCCCCAAAGTGGTATCAGCCTTCCACATTAACCAGGAGATCTTCCTCCCTGTCTTCTTCCCAAAACTGCATTCGTCTCGCAGGGAGCAGCAGTTATACTCCCTAGACATTCGTAGAGCACTTGCTTTTTATATAGAGTGAACTAAGCCATTCCGCAGAACCCCCCAACTCTTTGTCGCGGTGGCTGAGCGGATCAAGGGGCTTCCTGTCTCCTCGCAGCAGATTTCCTCCTGGGTAACGTCGTGCATCCGCGCCTGTTACGACTTGGCTCACGTCCCATCGGGCCACGTGACTGCGCACTCCACCAGGACTCAAGCATCATCAGCTGCTTTCCTCGCTCACGTGCCCATTCATGAAATCTGTCGTGCAGCGACCTGGTCCTCGGTCCACACCTTTGCCTCCCACTATGCCCTGGTTCAGCAGTCTAGGGATGACGCAGCCTTCGGCTCCGCCATATTGCACTCTGCGACATCTCACTCCGACCCCACCGCCTAGGTAAGGCTTGGGAATCACCTAACTGGAATGGATATGAGCAAGCACTCGAAGAAGAAATGACAGTTACTCACCTTTGTAACTGTTGTTCTTCGAGATGTGTTGCTCATATCCATTCCACACCCGCCCTCCTTGCCCACTGTCGGAGTAGCCGGCAAGGAGGAACTGAGGAGCGGATGGGTCGGCAGGGGTATATATCCAGCGCCATGGCAGCGCCACTCCAGGGGGCGACCTGCCGACCCACCGGAGTTGCTAGGGTAAAAATCTTCTGACGAGCGTGCACGCGCGGCGCGCACACCTAACTGGAATGGATATGAGCAACACATCTCGAAGAACAACAGTTACAAAGGTGAGTAACAGTCTTTTTCAGTCCCAGGCCTGGGGAAGAGTATAGCTTCTCCCAGAATGGCGCAAGAAAGTGATGTCGTTATGCCAACAGTGTATGTGACAGTAAATGCAAATGGTCATCAGCAAAACAATGTTGTTACAGCAAAGTAATGTCAAATGCCCAAAGTAAACAAACTGAAAAAAAAACAGAAAATGTTGTCTTTAATTTATTTAAATAGTAATTTAAGATTTTACATGTAACAATAGTAGGTAGAAATATTTGAGATAGAAATGTGATTTCCAAGTTGACAAAATTCAGTTGTTACTTTAAAAGCAAAAGATCATGAACTAAATATAAGGAAAGGGAACTAGCATCTATGCAAATTAGGCAGAATTTCATTAGACAAAGGGTAGCAGGAATTAGGAACATGATGCCAATATAAGAAATGTACAATTTATTATCTAAAAAGAGAGAACTAGTTGTGGGGGCGGGGAGAACAGATGATGCAGGCACAGCCACTAGCTGTGTTTTAAAATTAAATTAAAGCAATAACTGTACAAAGCTTTTTTTAAGAATTTCATTTGCTAAGCTTTGTAAAGCTAAGCCTATGTTGTCATCTTCTGTCCTTTGATGGTTGTACACTATGTTCTCTTGCAATATTTGAGTATCTATTGGGGAAGCCTTTTCATTTTGCGAGGAAGAAAGGCAGAACAGTTACGGTAATTCTAGTACTACTCTGCACAATACATTACAAGAGTTAATGTAATTGTTCTAAAGGGTTTTTACACATTATAACCTGCTCATAATTCCTTTGATATCTTTCCACTGAGACATCAAAGAGCAGTTCTGTGTAGTCTTTCTGTATATTTAGTTTGCAGGGGTTGAAATTAAGCTCAGTATTTTCATCTGGTCAATAAAAGTAGCAAACAAAGGAGACAAGTGCTGTGAGAGTCCTTTGGTGCTAAACCCACCAAGGTGCAAGAGGAAAGGCACACAGCAACTGCATGGGATAAGGCTTTCCAGCTCGCCCATTGATAGCAACAGGATGTGTCAGAACACAGACCCTCAAGCTGTGATCTCTCAGTCCCACAAAGAAGCCATGGTAGCATCTCTTCCTCTGAGGGGACATATTCCCTAGGCCTCTGCCTCCACAGAAATGGCAAAAGGCTGATGATTGTCAGGAGACAACCTGCATCTTCTTAGCATATGCACAAAGTGCCGCAGGTGGCACATGACCAGGATCATCACTGAATTTGGTCCATTGGTTGGATCTTTAGCTTCCCCGGCCCTGGCCGGGTACTGATGGGGAGTGCAACGTGAACACTGATTCATGCCTCCACAACCTGAATTATCCTCCCTTTCAGAGATAGAAGAGTGCTCAGAGGGCTTGGAAGTCTCAGGATAGCTTGCCTACACTCAGGCCAGACTGCTGCTTCTTGCAAAGGATTTGGAGTTCCTCATGAATGGTGTCTCAAGAGTTATACAGTTTAGAACTGAAGATCACAGTCCCTAGCTAAAAGTTGTCTAAATGCCTGTTCCCAGTCAAGGAAGAAAAAACTGCAGATATTTTCTCATCCATCCTGACTTGGAAAATCTTATCAGTGTCACAACTCTTAACCAGCTTTTCACAATGTACATCCACTATGGGGAATATGGCATTCAGAATAGAAAAAAATGGCATTCAGATTTCACAGGGGTTATGATACTATAGTCAGCTTCTCTGCGGGCATATTACTCCGAAGTTTTGGGAGTGTGCATTTCGGATGTGGAAAAGATACTTCCCAGATGTCCTCTTAACAGCAGAGAAAAGCTGAATTTTCAGTGAGCTTGTATGATGCCTGTTTGGTCTCTCTGTTCTCCTTTTTCTTGACTAACAGTGAAGGAGGGCAGTCTGGCTCCAGACCTGGCATGCTAGCTCTTTAGTTAAACAAGCTCTAATAGCTATGCCTCTCAAAGGCTAAATATTGAGAGGGAAAACGGTGAAAAAAGCACTTCAGAATAGGACAGAGCCGAGAGTATCTGTGATAGAAAACAAGTGCTTTTATTAATCCTTTCGCAGTAGCTTTCATTTCTTTCCCTTCAAATCCATGTTTCAATCCAGAGCCCAAAGGACTGGCCAGTCTAGAGTTCAGACAAAGTCCCTCAACATGTCCAACTGAGTCAAAGAAAACCTCTGGTTTTTTGGCATCAGGTGACCTGCTTATTTCTCTGGAGAAGCTTTGACACTTCTCAGACCAAGCAGAAAAGAGTCTCAGCTGATCATTGTCTGTGTATTCCAGAGTATCCACAGGATACTATATGAAATATGCAAAAAACCTTCCCAGAAAACATTTCCTCTCCCTCTAACCCAGGGGGGCAAAAGGACATGCCATCCAAGTAACTAAAAGAGTCCTTGAACAGGAACATTAAAAGGGAATCTTCCCCTTTCTTGTAACAATCACAAAATTGTCCAGGGAGCTGAGTAGTTTTGATATGAAATGACTGAAATGACCCTCTAATTGTGACCCTTAAAAACAGACACCATTTGAAGGGCTTGGAAGAATTGTTTCTGTTGGAGTGAGTTCAGTGGACAGTGTCCAAACATAAAGAGAAACTACATATAAATATGTTGAAGCTGGGAAGGTCTGCAGAGCCTCAAGTATTAATATGAACAGACAATTCAATTGTGGTCTGTTCAATTAACATACAAGGTACCAGGAGTGCAACACATGTTTGAGAGGCATCAAAACTACTACTTTCTGAGTGGAAACTCACCTATTCATCTATAAAACTTACTTATCTCGTGGTAAAACTCAACAACTAAGCATCAGGAGCTTCTTTGAGAGGAGTGTTACTTAAATTCATGGGTGTTCAGTTAGATCTGTAAGATCTGAGAATTGCCCCCACATGGATCTTTTCACATCAAGCAACCATTACCAAGTTCAAAAATCTGCAGCCAGTTAATAGAATCATGAGTGTACAAATCTCCATCTCATGCTTATCTCCATCTCATGCTTCACTTTTCTCTGGTATGTCCCTCTTCCTCTCTTTGAGCCCAAAGGTGTTCCAGAAGGTTTAAGAAAGGAAAGAGCATTGACGCTGGCTTCATTGAACTGTCCCTATAATATTTGGTATTCAAAGCTGCTACACCTTTTTGCCTCTTTAGTTGGGGTTGGTCCTGCTTTGAGCAGGGGGTTGGACTAGATGACCTCCTGAGGTCCCTTCCAACCCTGATCTTCCATGATTCTTTGATTCTCTCCTCTTTCACTATCCCCTTCCTATTTCATCTTACCCAAATCCAAAGTCCAAGTCATCACAGCACCTTAAGTGATTTCCACTTGATAGGCTCCTTCAGAAAAAATGGTCTAGACCAGTTTTGCAGCAAGTTAAGAACTTGACTCCAGACAACTGGTCATATCAAATATTTAACATAGAACATGGGAGATATCTTTCAGTTGTACAGATCTGTTTTCTGCTGCATCCGATGAAGTGGGTTTTAGCCCACAAAAGCTTATGCCCAAATAAATTTCTTAGTTTCTAAGGTGCCACAAGTACTCCTCATTCTTTTTGCAGAGATAAGCAAGAGATTGTGCCATTCATCAGGTACAGTCATTGTTTAATCAGGGGCAAGTGAAGGTTTAAAGGAAGGCCCTAAGGGACAGGCAAGCCACCTGTAATGTCATTAGAGCCCACATAGGTGGTTGCCTCATAGATTCCCATCTCTTAGTTTCACAGTTCTGTTGAGTGATAAAGAAAGTAGTGGTAAAACCAAGGAAGGATTGTCCCTATTTGGAAACTAAACCTGGTGCTTTGATGGCTTTGTATCCTTCCTTTGAACTTATGACCTACATATTTCTGGCTCACCATTAAAGTAGTTTTCTTGGTAGCTGTTCTCAGATTATAAAGGGAGAAAATGTAAGGCCCTCTCTTCAAGATTCCTCTTTGTCTCCAAAGGTATTAAAAAATGCAAAGATGCGCCTTTTGCCCACTCCTTTGCACGAACCCGGCCTTGCAGAGGCACCTCTGAGGGCTCCAGAGAAGGAGAGAAATTGTGCTAACGAGGAAGCTGAACCACTTTCCGCATAGAAGGGAGTGTAGATCTATAGATCGAAAGAACCCTCTTTGTGTGGAACTGGGGAGGATGATCTGGGCCATTATTATTAGAATGTATCTAATAGTGTTTCTACAGCACCTGTTACAGTTTGAGTGCTATTGCAGTATAAATTAATAATTATATAAATTAAATATAGTAAGTAACAAGAGCTAAGATAATCTTTAAAGATGCTAACTATATGCATGATATTTTTGTGCACATAACATTTTCCTGCATATTCTTCCTTCGCTATGTAATTAAGACATGACCAGTTAGCATTAATGCATGTGCTTATAAATTCATATAGATGGTCCCTATGACCATCTTTGAAATTCTAAATAATTTACAAATTTGCCCAAATGCTACACAGACACATTTATAATGTCTGAGGACAGCATGTGAGGTAGAATACTCACAAAATCCAATAGGGCATTTCTTGTTTTGGGTAGAACTTTTTGAAAAGGAACAGACTAATAAGTCTTACTGCTTTTATTACTTAACAAAGAGGCATCATTTGCTTCAAGCAGTGCTAGCTCGACAACAGAAACAAATTCAAAGCACAGAAGAACTCAGCATCTTGAGTTCCAAATGTGTTTGCTTAATAAAGCCTCCTTACAGTCCCACATAATTTCTCTGCCACCAGAGAAATTTTGTTACTCTGCTTACAAATTATTTGTCTTAGTTGAGTGTGTTCTTCGAAATTAGAGGCTTTTCCCCATCATGTAATTAGTGTTTTAAAAATAAATCCAGTTTTTTTTTGGTTTAGGAAGTGAGAGAAATATAAGCCATGTTTTTCTAATTATGAAGCTGCTGTAAAAAGGCTCTATAAAGCAGATGCACTTTGCAAATTAGAAGTTGGATTCAGCCTTCATACTGCTTTAAGGTGGTTTCCATTTCATCCACTAGCACAGCTTGTGGCAGCTGAAATCAGGAGTGATTTGAATGCATCTCTGAGACAATCCTACCTGTTTGCAAAGACTTACTTTCTTTGAAACTCATACATCATTGAGCTTGTACTTTCTAATCTTCTTTGGCTGGGATAATTCATCTTTCTGATAATAGCTTGCAGGTTTTTGAAATGCTAACCACTGTTTTACTTCAGTTATTATAACTAGATTTTTTGTTATTAATTAAATTGATTCTGGCAGTTTCCAGCTGTTTAATGCTTGTAGCAAGGTGGCTGTTTACTGAGCACCCCCTCCTGGTTAGGCGTTGCTTTCTAGGCACCATGCCCTTTTTAGCTTCCTCTTTCAGGTGTGTTAAGAATTGCACATACGTTTACACGTGGATAAAAACACCACCTGTCTGAGGCTGGTTTAATAAAAAAACAGTTCTTAACAATCCTCAGCGTGCCAAAATAAAGTCAGTCACCACACAATAGTTCACACTTAGCTCTGGTGTGTTCTTGCACAACCAGAGCTCTTCAGTTGTCTTGGTCTGTTCTCACAGTCTGTCCTCCCAGCTCTTCCTAACCAGAGCTTAGCCTTCTGACACTGGCCGCTAGGCCCAATCTCCATCCACAGACCTTCCTGCTCCCTGGGCTTCTCACTGGCACAGCTCCCTTTGTCCTAGGAATCTTTCACACACTACAGTTTCTTTGCAATTTTCTGAACTTCCCCCCTTTATTGCGGCCTCCTGCTGCTCTTTGTAGGGCAGTCACCCCAATCTCTTCTAGGTGTGACTCATTCTGTAATCAGAGTTGGTTAGCTCCAGCCCTCAAGGGGTGAGCCATCCTCTGATAATGCTATACTGCAATATTCCCATAAATTCAGGCTGGCTATCTTTTTCAAATCAAAGGATGGAACTGTGTAACCGAAAGGGTTACCATTGGCTTCCCAACCTTGCAGAACATTTCTGATAAACATATAAAATCTTTGTTCTGTGATTCCATCCACTGAAACACATGCATAAAAAGTGATTAAAAATGGAAATGTTCAAAAGTCTGGATAACTTATAGAGTAAAACTCTGTCTTTTGACATCCAATTTCCCTTCTGGGATTCAGTCTCAGGTTGTAAAATAAATTACTTTCCTGGCTTTCTTCCAGTTATGAGAAGTACTCAGTGATTCACATTAGAAAAGCAGCACATAGACTTTGTGGATGTTAGGATATAGTTGACATGTTCTATGCAGTAAAGTCAATCAGTATGGCTAAGTAGTATGGTTGTAATGGCATGTTCTGCTAGTGTGAAATGACTGTTGACAATCCTGCCCCTCTTTCCCCTCCCCCATGGAAATATTTTTTCAAACTGTTTTTCAAGCTTATTTTTAGTGCTCATGAAAGAGGTGCCTTAAGCGTGAAAAACTGGAGATAGCCCCAGAAGACGTACAGCACAAACAGTGCCAGTGCAAGTTCCATCATGCTAACCTATTAGTTTTTCTTAACACTGTTCAGGAGACACAACTACTAAGGGTGAGCTTGGACTTTGTTCTGTGAATCAGGGTATCCTTCAGTATGTGGCTTCATTTCTGAATCTTTCAACAGGGATGTCAATTATATGCCAGCTCTGCTAGTGGTTTTCACTGATGTTGACATCTGTCAGATAGAAACTAGACTGAGACAACCATCTCATTTCATATAGGCTAAAAGCAGGTCAAGTGTTGGACGTTTGGTCACTACAATTCTGGACTGGATTCAAATTCAAATTCAGATTTGTTATGTAAAAGTAAAAGGCTCTGAATTCTGCTACCATTCTTGTGAGCTATATATATACACCCCACAGAGAATTTTAAAGCTTTGTAAACAATAAAACCATCTTGATATTAATACTTTACATTCTATATTGCTTTCTCTCTGAGGATCTCAAAGACATCCATTCTTTCCTTGTTTGATGTGCTCTTTTCTCTGAAGCTGATCTACTATACTGAACCATGCAGTAATGGAAGTATCATACTTACGCTTTCTTCTTCCTCTTTTCTTTTTTTTTCTTCTTTTGCTATCCAATAATTCATCCAGTCATCAACTTCTCTACCTGTTGGGGAAACCCTGTACAGTTCAGGCAGATGGAGTTTGTGGTCTGATTCTGATTCTAGTGATGGCATTAGTTTTACACCGATGTGACTGTTGACTTTAGTGGGGTCACTCTTGAGGTCAGAATCAGGCCTTTTGTGTCTTAATTGTTACCTTCAGGAGTGATACAGTGGAAGAGCTTTTTTCCCTGTTACTTTGTAGAATGGAAGTTCCTTGCAGATTAATCAGTCAGGCCCTGTTTCCTACATTCCCTGAAGACAGCACTATATAATTTTATAAGCAGTTGAAACTGTGTGATAGTGCCTCAGTGGGGGGTATTGATGTTTTGCTAATGCTCCTGTACACAGCCCTGGTTCATATTCGAGCAGCCATAACCCAGTGTGAATATGGAGTCAGTTCCAAATACATATGTTAGTCAATGTACATTGGGGATGAGGCATATAGGCTGCCAAGTTTAAAAAAAAGTAGTGATATATCTTTTTTCCTTGTTTGTCTTTTTGTTTCCTGATCTGGAGGAGTTAAAATTCTCTCTTTTCAGGGGAGTTGTTTGATCTGAATATTTATTTTCCCTGGACAGCAAGAGAGGCCGCGTATTGCAAGATTATAAAAACCCTGTTCTCAAGAACAATGCAATCTTAGGTTGCCTGCAGAAGAAGGGCCTATGAGAAAAAGAGATTATTTTATGTGTGAACACAATGGCAAAATGCCTGTTGACTTCAGTGAAGTCAACATTTGGCTCAGTGCTTTATCAACCTCACGTAAGTGAGCACTAAAAATTCACAGTTAAAAGGCAATATTGCCTTCTTATAGAAACATATTTAACTAATATTAAAGTGGGAGTTATGTGCATGCATTGAGAGTAAATATATTCCATATTATTAGAAAGACAAGTCTCATTGCTGACCTGAAACCCATCTGTGTCTCAGTTTCCTCATGTGCAAAATTGGGATAATATTTTCCTGCCCTAAAAGGATATTGTGAGGCTTAATTCATGAGTGTTTGTAAAGAATTTTGAGATTCTCATATGGAAATATATAGTTAAATGCAAAGTATTATTATTAATAATATTTAAAAATATTGTATTAATAGGTGTGTTAATTGGCATATAGAATACTAACAAGGAACTATTTCTTTAAGGTCAGAAAAGTTGCAGGTTGCACTTTAACTCTTTTTGTCCTCTCTTGGTATACAAGTATCCAGAAAAAAAGCACCCTTTAGAGGTACATTGTATGTCCTTTCGTATACTTGGAGTCAGTGGTACTGTATTAAAGTAGTTTGGCCCTTAAGTGCACATAATGTTCAGCACTCAAGTCATGTTACAATTTAGTTTACTTCATTAATCACCTGTACATTAGTTTGCTTCTTTGCAAAAGAACGAGTGACAAATATTCTGCAGTTCTGAGAAACTGTGACATTCTTTGTGGGCATAACTCCATTAAAGGCAACAAAATAATGCCAGCAAGAGAATTTGGCTTGGTGTGATTTCAAACAGTAGACTCATACTGAGTTGGCTATGTATTCTATTGTGTGGCACTTGTTATATTATGGAAGTAGCATGTCTCAGACTGTGATTACCATTAAAAAGTCAATTTTGTCTGATACTTGGAACAGGAAATAATCACAGTCTCTTACCTACAGTGGTGAACAAACTGTTGGTACATGTTGATTCCTTAAAGGTGACCACTGTAAATATGCAACGTTAATTTCTGGCTTCACAAGAAGTCAATGAAGTTGATATATAATTTTGTTTTTGAAAACCTTTTTCATCAACTACACTGACTGACTTTTTATCTGATGTTAAGTGCAGATGTTATAATCTGGAAATACAGAAAACCTTTCTGTTCTTCTGTAAAATTTGTCACAGGAATTAGTGTGTGTATAGTCTTATTGAATTGATTCACAGTAATGGGTATGTATATTAACACTTCTGATGGATGCGTTGTATATTAAAATTTTTACAGTACACAAGCAGCAATAGAATATTACTTCCTCTCTATTTTGAACCTTTATAGTAAAATATATGCTTTATGCCTCATTTGCTGCAAAATTTATATTATTGTAGTGTTTAATTAATGAGCAGTTCTGCCATTTGTGGCAAATGGCCAAAAAGTTATCCTTTTTTTTTTTTTAAGAGTGCCACTGTTTAGACAAAGTAGATTAGGCAAAACATATCAATCCAACATATCCATGAACAGTTTGCAGAAACTGGCTAAGATTTCTCCTTGAATTATTTATCTAAGGACTTTGTTACAAATGTTCAAGTGTTTGAATAGAAAATGAATATATGATTGAATTAAAAGCTAAAAAGACAATGGGCATCTGTGCTTTATAATATAAGAATAAAGTTGTTACATTTTTTGGTTAATAACAAGCAAAAGTAACATAGATGTTGTCCCATGAGACGCTGTTAAATCAGTCACACTCCTGAACAGCTTTTAAGGGATTCCAGTACTAAATCCTATACAGATAGCAAGAAATGTTTATTTGAGACAGAATAGCTTCAATAATACTGCATTTTGGTACCAAAATAAAGAGGTTTTTTTCTTTTTTTTTCAAGCAGCTTGTCTTTGGTGAACAAGCAAGCTTAGTACAGATCAACAGTTCTAGGCTTTTCAGAACTTTCTGATTACCATGCCAGTGTGGGAGCCGCCAATGCAGTACTACATATGATGTAAGATATTTAGCTAATGATACATAAATATGAAAACAACAGCTTCTTTGTAATGTTTGTTTTGTTCTCCTGTTAATATAGTTAGCATCAAGTAGTTTCAAAGCATAGAATATGCATTTAAAAAATGTCTTGTCTTTATTTATGCTGTGGCTACCACATTTGTATAAACAGAAAATTACTCCATTCATGCTTTATTACCTCTTCTTTTGTACCACAGCCTTGACCCCAGTCATCATAAATTGAGAAATAGTGGGGAACTAATGGAGACAGATGGGAATATGGCTTGCCATTTACTCAAATTGGTAAAGTAATTAACCTCAAGGTGCTGGTTTGCAAGAAAAATTGTTGGAATATCTCAGGGCGCCGGTAAACAGACTCCTGCTTTAACCACTTCTGACAACTGCATCATAAACTAGACTTATTCTGTTCAATTGACCTGTCAACGTCTTGAGTCCAAATAAAGATTTGTATTACAATGCACTTGCTGAGAAGTAGGAGAATACTACTGCTGTTTCTTTTCAAATGGGTTGCGGTTCTCTTTCTGCTAGATAGGAGCTGGAATGTCATATATTCATTCTTCAGGCATTATATTCCTTAGAAATCTTCCATTACTGATAGTGTGACAGCTTTGTGACAGCAGATGGTAGTCATTTGGCTTGAGAAAATGAAATGAAAAAACATGGGCCAGACTGACTGGGCTCATTTAGAACAGCAGTGGACAGAGGCCAGATCGAGATTTTATTTATCGAGGGACATCCTTTAATGAAGCCAGTTTCTTTTTTTTTTCCCTACAGATTGGGGGGATGAAGTAGGTTTTCTACAAATTATTATATAAATCAAAGGTGGTCTTGTAAATAGGAACATATGACCAAAACAAACTATTCCATCTGACAAGTTTCAGATTTTTTTTTTAAAAGCTCTCCCTCCATCCTTTTCTTTCCCCCTCTCTCTTCAATGGAAGCATCTTTTAGATTTATCTTTCCCACATTATCAGCTGGAATGTTCATTTTTTGTAGCAGCAAGTTAAATCTTCAGGGGACTGTTATTAGTAAGTTGGCTCACGTGGATTCAGCTCAGTAACTGAGAGTTTTGATCATTCAAGCCCGTGATGCTCTTTATTTCATATGTTTTGATTTGCAGTTGAAACAACCATGATTTAAAAAAGCTGTTTCTGTTACTGTCATAAAACATATCTGGAAGGCATATGTCAAGGAAACATAAAGAGTAATTTTCATCTAAAGTAAATACAGCCATTCAAGACAGACAAAAACTGGAGCGTTTCATAGTATCTCAATTTAAAGAAAACGCAATCCGTTCAGAAACATTCAAGGAGCGCTCACTCGTAACTTGTGCTCCCCTAATTTGTCCATCCATGGGCACCCATGATAGCATCAAATAGTGCCATGCTGCATAAGGCTGATTCTGATGTATTATGACCACTGTAATTGAAACTATTTGTATGGGTATTTCTTTATGGAGCTAGGTATTCTAGAAAACAAGTTTTAGTGCTTAGGATATAAAATAGCAAATTTTAAAATACACTTTAGTGCTCTCAAACATACATTTGTCTGTAAACAAAAACAGTTTCCCACTAATACTTCCTGAAATGAAGTAAGCGCTGTGATTTGGTATTTTGTGCATTTTATCAAGATTCTCTTCTTTGACATTTTTGATGAGTTCAAAGACTGCGCCAAAGGCAATTTGTCAGTGTCACCTGCACTACTGCGTTTCCATCATTGGATTAAATATTTGTTAATGTGTAATTGATAAAGAAAACACTAGGCAGCATTTTGCAATGATGGGTAATGATTTAGAATAGCATTTAATATTTTCTTCCTGACAGGCATAACATTTTATGGTTATTTTAAACCAATGTATTCATACACACAGAAATATCGAGTTCTTTAATCAGTCTTTTCAGCAACTGATTTATGCTATCAGTCAAAGTCAGTGATTTTAAAAAAATGTTGTGGTCAACTTTTGCTCCATTTCACAGCCTCTTAAAGTAAGTGCAAAAATTTGTGGAGAAGAGGATGAGCCCATTGTACTTCTACTTAAGTAGATAAAGACAGTTATTTTTTAATCTTGGAAAAGTTGTACAGTTTAAACATACCTGAATAGTTTTTTTCTGTTTAAAAACGTTTTAATTTATAATCAGACAAGAAGAATAGATATAAGAGTTGTAATTTAATCATTTTATTGCTATCTTTGTATATTTTGAAGAATTAGGTATCGTACTCTTGGGAAGCCATATTTTATGCCTAGTTGGAAAAATGAATAATGTAATAATATGCAAAATGTAAAGTTTTAGAACTTCGCTACCGAGTAAGGCATATAAACTAATGATCTAGTTAAAGTCCCTTGTGCACCATAATAAATATGGACTAAATTTGTCATTATAGCTTTAGACAGAGGTTTCAGGCAACAGATTTAATTATATCCTTTTTTAATATTCATACTTCTAAACTGCATAATTCCTTTCTACTGTAAAACTGAGAGCTATATTAAAACAAACAAAACGGCAGATTACTAAATGGATATTAACGTGGAGTCAATAAGCATTTAATTCTGAGGAGAACATTATGGGTAGAGAGTAAGCTTAATGTAACTCAGGAGATCTTTTTTGGATGCACGTCGTTTGTACGCACTGGCTGCCTCCTGTTTTAATGCTGACTTTTGTTACAAAGGTTAATTAGTTATTTATGGAACTCATAAAGGACACAGAGGCAATACAGGAATACCTGTTGTTAGCCATTAAGAAACAATGATTATTGAAAAGTCTGATTTAGCCTCCATATGAAACAAGAGTTAGCTGGGACCAGCTGGTCTAGCATTCAATCAGCAGTGCTTAATGGTGTCCGAATATTGATGACTTTTAGTAGTGGCTGAATAAAGTACCACAGCACATTAGCACTGTTATGCCTGCACATTACTCTCTGTTCCTATACTAACCACAGTATTGACTTGATTTTAAAGATTTTGCTTTCTTTATAGTATACCATTCACCAGGTTCTGATCTTAGTTATACCATTTAAATTTCAACATTTTAAAAGAATCTTAAAACCATTTCATATTCTCTAGCAGGCACATTTTATGTAAATGAAGAGGGGGAAGGAAGACATCGAAGTTAATGAGCTTTGTTCCTTGCTATCTCACAAGAAGACCTTAACATACAACCAGAAAAATGAATAAGTACAAAAGGTAGAGGCAACAAATGTACAGTAGATAAAAAGGAAGAAGAACAGTAGGATAGATTTAAACACAGGATTAACCAAAGCAGACACAATTTTTACGTGGAACCTGGAGGCTTCATGCTGGTCGATAAAGATATCTCTTAATATTTGCTGTGTCAAGTTGTCTTGGTTGTGAAGAATGGGTTCTGAGAAGGCTGAGGAAGGCTCGTTTGCTCCTCTGGGTAATGCCACTTTGTCAGTCCATGGTATACTGAATAAAATATTGAACTTGGTGTATAACTATGAACCTATTTTCTAGGGATCAAAAATACAGTTTTATACAGCTAGTACACCTGATCTTTGAAAAAGGTATTGATGACTTTTAGATGAAGACTGTTGGGGTTTGATTTCTCATTGCCAGGTTAAATGCTCACTTCAGTGACCACTTCATGTCTTTCCTCCACTTACAAATGCAGTAGCCAAGAAGAAAGTTAATGATAGCTGAATAAAGGAAGAAATAGCTTCTGAGGGTGATTTTTTTTAAAGAGTTTCTTATGGTGGCTTTTGGCATATTTTCCATTTTGTCTTTAAAAGACAGTGGTCTTGGGTTCGTTTTGTAGCCATTATCTAGTTTGTAATTATTATTTCTGGTCTTCCTCATCCATTCTAAGATGCCTTTATTTTATCAGAGGGCATATTATAAACATTTTACATATTTATATATTTTCATATTATGGAAATTGCCAAGAGCTATCACAGAGGTGAAGGAGAGTTAAGAACAAAGTTAAGAAGACCTTTTTTCTTACTTTTGTAGCAGACAGTCATCTGGTTGATAGTACAAAGGACAAATTTCTCCACTCTTTGAACTGGAGTTGTGAAAGTCAGAACAGTCTGGGCAAAAGGGCATTGATATCCCTCCTAACTAAAACTGGTGTAGATTGTATTGGAAGGGAAACTATCCCCAGGCTAATTCTTTGATTCGTCTTATTATTCCAGCTGGCCAAAATGTAACCTTGTTGGAGGAATTCCATAAATTCAGTTATCTTGCTACTGAATTACCAGTATTTGTAATTTTAGCAGTTTATCAATTGTAATTTTCATATAAACGCTAAGGTTTGCATCTTTCACATGGACAATATTATTAGAATGTTTACATATAAAGGTACAATACAAAGCATAGGACTTAATTTAGGATTCCTAAATATTCCAAAATATCAACAGCATGTAAAGCAACAAGCTTATACTTAATTGGATCCATAAATATTACTATGATCATCATTATTAATTATTAGTCATAATAATAATTAATAATAGGTTTAATGGTAGTTTGTAAGAACCAGACAAGACTAGGTCCCCATTATGCGAGGCACTGCAAACAGAGTAGTAGACAGGCCCTGCCCTGAAGTGCTTACTGTCCAAATAATAGGAAGTGAAATACATGAATGAAAGCTTTCAGTGCTTTCTCTATTATAGCCACTTTTCATTTGTGTGGTAATTTCTTGCTTCTGGCTGTGGCTGACCCAAACTTGCAACATTTTTTTTTTAAAGTTTTGCGTCTCTTTGTGGTGAAGATAGTACCCCCTTTATCTACCTACTACAGTGAACTGTGCTTTAGAAATGCTGACCGATTTTGAAGGGTTTATCACCATGAAGGCATTAATTGGTCTGGTGAACCAATTTGATATAAATACTCCATGAGGAAGCATGGAGTCTGTTGTACTGAACTTTGGAAGAGATTTATGATTTCTGTATTGTTATCTCCTAAGCCCTTTCTAAATTGTCTTTTAAATCCTCCCTCCAGACCCACTTGTGCAACAATGACTACAAGTAATATGTTAACAGTGATATGTCTTATATTTTAAAATACAAAAAACAAGTAACTAATAAGACATTTGTCAGTCATCACCCAGACCAGTTGACATCACCCGTTCCCCTTTTACAGTTTCTTGTCTTTTTAGATGTAACTTCTTCAGGGTCAGATTTTGTCTTGCTGTACAGCACTGAGCACAGTTATGGATAATGGGAACATCCACAGTTACATAACATAGGGTATAAAAGTTCTATATTAGAACATAAGGAAATCGCTATCTGATGGGTTTAGATCGAAATTCTTCCTGTACGTAGGTTACTTAACCTATCTCATGGGTTTTCTTCGGCCTTCCTCTAAACTAAAGTATGTGCTGCTGACCACTGTAAGAGACAAGATACTGAACTGGATAAAACATGGTTTTGATCAGTATGGCAATTTAATGTCAAGACGTTCCTGGTACATCCCCAGTTCCTCTCTCTACTCATTGTAGGCCCTGCATGCTGCACTGACTGTAGACTGTTGGCTGTTAAGAATCTGCTATACGGTACCTGTGATAAAGTTTCAGATTATTCACAAACAGTGCTAGATCTGAAAAACGTGAGGATCTGCCCTATTATAATCCAACATACTAACTTTACAATAGGTAATGGGGACCATTTTATATTTAATATATGCTGGAAAGTGAGCACATGTATGTATCATTATACAACTAATGACCATTACAGTTGTGGGACTTGTGTGTATAAAGAATAGTCTGTATCCCCAAAATATTAAGGGCTTGTCAGTCTTTGAAATTAGCGTTTGCAGCCCTGTCATGCTCATCAGCCTATTCTTTCTCACCTTTTCCATCTTGTCACTGGAAATATACTGAAATGTATTGTGCCACCATACCTTCCACAAACCACAAGCTCTCACGCTCCACCTGGCCCACTTGGCCTCCTGGGAATGATGCTAAAGAGGTAGTGATACCAAAACCTAGAGAAAAATGAAATAGGTTCAAAAGCAGTTTTTCGCAGACTTTATCAGATTCTTGCTTATGCAAATGTCTGTTAGACTTAGATATCAAGACTCCGCATAGTCTGAAAATTAGTTGAGACAAGAATTGACTCTATCATTCAAGGATATGGAGAGTCGTAAATTATGGAAAACATATTACAAGGCATTCAGAGATCTTACTCTTAAATTTAACATATATTTACATTATTAGCAAGCTTTTTTGGAGATTTATCACATATTAGGGTTTAGGAGTTTTTGCTGGTGCCACTCAATACATACTGGATTTTGTAGACATAATTTTGGTCACGCCCAATATTATCAGTCTTCTGGCAAAAGATGGTGGATTAAATACAATTTATATAGTAAAATTCAAAGGGTGTCACTTTGTATGTGACCTTGATGCCTAGGAAGTCTGTTGAATCATTGTGAAGCATGGTTGAGAGCTCTTTCAATCATTACTAAGTTTTGCAGTCTTTTACCAATCAATTTTTAAGTTCTTAGCCATGTTGACTTCACAAATTACATATGACAGCAAGGCAGGTATCTGTGCCATATCAAGACCATTGTAATAGCAGAGATCATTCAACCAATCACCACACTTACTCTGCAGCTAATTTGTGTGCAGCAATTTCACTGTTTATATGAAGGAAACTTTATATATGGTGGATTAGCTCTTTAAAACCACCTACACATCAATACAACCAGCACACACAATACCCCGAAACACAAATAGACCATCATTGAAACACTACCCCTCATTTGCCACCCTCACAAATCAATATAGCTCTACCAGCACACCCCTCAGACACAAATCAACACAATCACCCACACAACCAATGCATACAATAGCCCCAACATCACTTGGAAGCCTAGAATGTCTATGGAGTCAGTGCAAAGTGATGGAAACAGCTACAAATATGGTTGAGTGCTCTTTTTTGTTTAGAGCACCACTAAGTTCAGTCATCACTGGGATTTGTGGGCTACCATCCAGTTTTTTAGTTCTCAGACATTTTTGGCTTTTTAACACACCGGCCTTTATTAATTATACCCGTGTGACTGCACAGGCATTCATCTCCTAGGGCTTACACAGACAGAAAGAAGATTGGGGTCACAAAAGGAAGGAAAAAGTGGCTACTGGTAGTCTTATGTATAGCTGAGAAAGCAGTCCTGAAACACTAGAGAGGTCTGCCTGTCCATCATGATCAGAGGAGACTTCAATTTTCGCAGAGTCTATGACGTACACTTTTCTACAGAGTACAGATCGACTCTGACGAATTTCAGGATCTTTTGGATATTTTTCTAGATTATGTAGTGGAAAATGCACTATGTTTCACATAACTTTGTTCTTCTTTCTTTGCCCCTCAGTCCTCTAAGCCCTAGAATGTGTTGCTTTTCTTGACTCTTTTTCTTTCCATCTTCTTTAGTATATTCTTTTCTGGTAATTAATTGAATTAAACTGCGATTATATTAGGAGATACAGATATGGGTGCAATTAAAAAATTCATTCTAATTCTAAGGATAGTACTAATTATAGTAGTCTTATCTCATTTAGTTATAGGAAATGTCTCTGAAATCTGGAACATCTCTAAAACCAGACTGAAATTTTCAAGTGCATTCACTGTACGAGGTCATGGACAGATATGCTAGCACCAGTGTTAGTATGAGATCAGCACAACTGGTTAAATCATTACTTTTTGTTTGGTTCTTTTGTTTGTATTTATGTCTTCCAATAAAAGACAGTGACGTTGAAAAGAGAGGACCCTGCTGAATGTTCTCAGGAGTCCTGTAGATTTGTAGGTGAGTTTTCCCTAGCAGGTCAAATGTCAGTCAGCCAGGAAATAACTTTACATGGGTCATACTTGAATATTATAGTTATGTTCATCCCTGGATGTCAGGTCCCTTCCTGAGTTCACCCAATTAGAGTAGTTTATGACAGTCATTTGCCTTTACCTGCAGTATTATTGATGGTACATACACAACTTTTCTCGACATAGAAGAAATGTGTCAGCCAGAGAATAACAGAAAAAAAGCCATGTATAGAGTAAAGGAGTGCTATTTAAAAAAAACCACGCAATGTACTGGCACATAGGAGAGTTTTTGCAGTTTAGAGTACTTGTCTTACAACTCTAATATGGTTAGATTTCCACCTGGCTTAATTTTGCCATGATTACCCTACTTTTGAGTTTGTGGTTTCAGGAGTTTTAACTTCACTGCATCTTGGCTTGAAATGCAAAGGTAACCTGGGAGCTGAACAATATGGTGGGGTTAATAATGATAATGATACATTGCTGCCATACTGCAATACTACTGGGCCTATAGTATTTTCTCTTGGATCACTAAAAATTTGACTGCTAGTGCTTCACTCCATCGGTGACAATGACAAGGTTGAGGCTTCTGCCGGACATATGATGGGAACATTAAAAAATCATTTGCACACCGTATTCTGTTTCATTTAATTCTGACAGGAACCAAAGGTATCAATTCTGTGGGCCGTGGATGGTAGTGTCCACTTCCCATTTACATAGCACTCGGCCTCCATATCCTTTCAGCTAGAAAAGCCACTTTATCAACTGACAACAGCATTTGCAGCTGAAATCAAGTGCACATCTTGTAAAATTGTCACCAGAGAAGTGCCATTTCATCATTTAGGCATGTCTCGTTTCCTAGTGTAACAATAAATGTAGTGCCACTAAATGAAAGAAATGGCAGTCCTGTGTCAAAAAAGTTACCAAGATATCAATTCAAATAGTGGCTTTCAGAGAAGGGCGGAAGGATGTAAAGGTGGAAAAGAGCATAAACGGGGAATGTATTCTTCTCTCGCCCACAACAGTCTGTCAGCCTCTGTATCTCTGTTGTTTTCAATTAGGCTCATCCCATGTCTGTATGTACAGGAGACAGATGTCACTTTACTATAAAAGACACTGTGAGCTGTCTAGGTTAAGTTAACAAACGCTCCTGTTCTGCTGACTCCACAAGTAGTCAAATATCCCAGCAATGATAAAATTCTTATTTTACAGTCATTCCTGAGAGGCTTGCTGTGAAAGTTTTGCTCACACTGCACAACTAAATCTGGAAGATTAAGCTGTACTAGTTTTTTTAAAGATTTTCCATATTTATGTATATAAATATTTATACAAAATACCCTGCAAACAACTAAGCATGTGAATAAGTTTACTCATCAAAGTAGACTGGAGTGTTTGCTTGATTGTGCTCACATGAGCCCTAAAAATATCTTCTTGTTATTAAAATTTTTAAATGAGTTCACTTAGCTCGGTAGAATATATAAAAAACAATGGCCACAGAAAAAGCTTTAACAAAGATTAAGTTAACTGAGAATAAATGAAACTGTATCTTTTAAAAGTTAATTACAAATTATTGTATGAATGTAAATTTCATTAATCTGAAATACCTAAGCAGACCAACTCATTCTTGTGATCTCCTCTGTGGTGTTCACCATATACAGCTGGGTGAGTACTGCATCTTCATTTCCTCTTACACAGGACATATCTATCATTTCCCCCTTTTAGCTAAATATTGGGTACATGGCTTGTTGTAAACTATTTAGATTGGATGGCAGCTTCTTCCAGAGTTTTCTGAGTACTTCTTGGTCACCCAGGACAATGCTCTTTAATCCTGGTACATTTTATTAGCTATATAGATTGAAGAAGCTAGCATGGAAACTGCACAGATTAGTCAGCAGTCACATGCTGAGGATGGTGAAAAAAGATCTTCTTGTAGCTGAACAGAGGTGTTGCATGGCTTAACTGATCTGTGTTGTAGATTTGTTGTATTCTAAAGTGACTGAAGACATGGAGTCTGGCTACTTCTTTATCATTCACCCACATTCTGACTTTTTCCCATTCCCCAAACCTGCTTTTTTTTTACTCTCTGCTAGAACAGACATGATTTTCACCTTTCTAATTTGATCAACTTGCAAACAGATGTTCTAATGTAATTTTTTAATTAATTGATTTCTTCCTTGAAGGGTTTTTGTTTGTCTGTTTTAAAAAGATATCTTAACTATTTTAGAAAATGCTTGTTTGTTGTCTTCTGCTGGTTCAAAATGAAAATGCCTTAAATATGTCAGTGAGGTTAAGGCAATTCTCAGATTTGTAGAAAAAGTGATTAATGCATAATCCCCATGCTTGCGAACATTAGAGCTAAATTTCATTTACATTTGCCAGCTTCACTGATAACATCCCCTCCAAAACCCCAGGATGCCAGTTGTCAGCAATGACTGCAGGTGAATCAGTGCAGAAAATGGTTAACTGCAAGAGTAGACAGTATCAAACCGTATTCAACAGCGGTTGAGCCCTATCAACAACAGGTACATTTCCTAATGTGTCAGTACCAGTGGGAAACCCTGTCAAGGGAATGTAAATATATGTTGTCTACCAGTACTGTACTGCAGGGATTGAAATACCATTTGCCAGTGGTGAGCAGGAAATTTTTGCTGAGTGTGGAAGATTAAGGTTTATTTTATTTTATTTTATTTTATTTTTGTAAAGCCTTAATTTGCAAAAGCAGCCAGTGATTTTGGGTGCACAAGTGGCCAGATTTAAGAAAGAGCTGAGAACCTGCTATCATAATTACAAGGCTAGTAATGCTTCTCTCTCCTCTTCTCGTTTCACTGAGTGCCTCCCACCAGGTGGTAGGCCTCTTTCCTTCACTTGTTGTGGGTGGAATCCAGTGATTCTCCCACTCACTGACCATGTGTCCAGGCTACAGAACTCTGTGCACCAAGCATGATTACTCAGCAGGCCAAACTGAATTCAACATCTGCATGTCTTCCTTTCTGGAGCTGTGACCAGTGGTGGATGCAGCGTTCCAAACAGCCTTTTCTTAAAATAAAGTATTATTTAATCTCAACAGTTGGAACAAAGCATAACCAGAGAAAAGGGTTTTAACACAATACAGCGTCTGTTTTTTTTATAGGCTTAGGTAGACCTGTATTACCCCAGACTTCTGGAACCTGGATTCACCTTAGTTCAAAACCTTGTCTCCCCTTCAGGGAGTGTCTCTCTTGAAACCAGCCAAGGTCCTTTGTTTTCTCTTGTGTTGCCTGAGCCTGGTTAAACCAGTTTACTTGGATGACCAGAGAGTCAGGGTATGTCTGCGCTACCCACCAGATTGGCAGGTAGCAATCGATCTAATCGGGATCGATTTATCGCGTGTAGTGTAGATGTGATAAATCAATCCCCAATTGCTCTCCCGTCGACTGCTGAACTCCAGCTCGGTGAGAGGCGGAAGCAAAGTTGACTGGGGAGCAGCAGCTATCAATCCTGTGCCACGAGGACATGAAGTAAGTGATTCTACGTCGATCTAAGATATGTCGACTTCAGCTATGCTATTCTCGTAGCTGAAGTTGCGTATCTTAGATTGATCCCCCTCCCCCCAGTGTAGACCAGGCCTGTCAGAGATTTACTTCAGAACAGTTGGTTCTATGTTATCAGGTGTTTGTGAAGCAGCTGCTATCAGGCCATTGCTTTTTGTTGTTGTTGTTGTTATTGTTTGTATTATAGTAGCGTGTAATTTATTCAGTGTTTTAAATGATTTGATGAATGTTGCATGCAAAAAATTGTCAGCATATCAAGTTGTTCACACAACATATTTATCACATGTATTCATTGCTACCTTTGGGCTTTTACCTTAGTCACATTAGTGACTTGTTGGAGTTGCTTCTGTTCCCTCATTAGATAAATGTTATTGTAATAATAAAGGAGGAGAAAGGTGAAATTAAGTCCTTGGCTTGTGATTTGCTCACATGGAAGATGAGACAACAGTTTCTGTCATTAACAATAGCTAGGCTGGGAAGATAAAGACATTTTTTGGGCCAGGCATTGCCCAAGATGTCATAGTGAAAAAAAAGTTCATCTGTTGTAGCACCATGTGATAAGGTTTAACTTAACATTAAATGTCTCTTATCTCATTCACATAAAGTAATTATACGTGGTGTGAACCGTCCTAACTACAAAAGATGTGAACAGGTCCGTGTCAGACTTATTTGAATGTTTCTGTGCCAGAGCTTTAACTGGGTTTTTTGTTGTGTATTCAGTGAAAGGCACTAGAAGAAAATAATAATTACAGTAGGAACCAAAGATGTTGTCCTTCCATACTGTATGTCTGAAAATCTGCAAAAACAGAACTGGGCCATATAAGCTGGCATGCAAATTTAACAGTCTGGGATGTCCCCATTGAAGGTCACTTCACATCCCTTTCCTCAGGGCTTGCTTTATTTAAAAAAGCAAACCTCAAACAAATCAGCTTAAACTACTAGAGAATAACCACCTTTTCAGTCTCAGGAGAGAAAGGAGAGAGGAGACACATTTCCCCGTGATATCCTCCTTTGCACTAGTTTCCACTTCCCTTTCATAACCCTATCTAGATCAGCCATGTGATAGGCAAGAGCGTGGTAATTCCTGTACATGCCAGATCACCTATATACTCTGTCACGGTTCTAACCGGACCCAGGCTCTCAGCAGAGAAGGGAATTTAATTCTCTAAAGGAGAGAGTGAGGTGTGTAATTGCATTGTACAGCTCTAAAAGGAGACAGCCTAACATGAGTCAATCCCTAACTAGAACACACAGAATTTTGCCTTTGTAACGAACATATCTTAAGTAATCTTACCAGAATACATTAAGCTTCCTGTAGTGCCTTTTAACGTATAATCTGTAAATGTTGTATATTTTTCTCTGTTGTATTTTAAAATAAATAATCTGTAATTTGATCTAAACTCTACTGAATCACCCAGTTATAGTTGAGGAAATGTAGTCACTGTCCTTGAAGTGTGTGTTACGTAGCTGACTTCAGTTCCACAAGAAGATAATAAAAGATAACTAGCTAATTGTTGAATGGCTAGTCTCACAGAAAGGAGACATTGGGTCAAAGAGGACCAGACCCACAAAAATTATCAGGGCCCAGCCTAGGTATAGACTGTGTACAGGACCATAGTAGCTGGACTTTGTGAGAATGCCTGGGAAGGATGTGCTTGGTAGATATAATCTAGCGCAGAGGTTCTCAATCTGTCGTCCAAGGACCACTGGTGGTCTGCAAGCTCCATTCAGGTGGTCCGCAGATAGTTCCCTCTATGGTGCATGCCTGGGTGGCTGCACACAAGAGAATGAAGGGCCACCCACCTAATTAGTGGAGCTGTGCTGGTGTGGCTCCACTAATTAGGTGCCTGGACCCTGGAGAAGACGCATATGTAAGATGAGGTGGTGGCCATGGGAGGAATAGGGGGTAGGTGGGCAGGAGCAGTGGAGTGAGAAGAGGAGGTTGGGGGAATTTGCGATGTGCAGGGCTGTGGCAGCCAGAGAAAGAGGCGACTTTCCCCAGCTTTCCAGGGGTGCAGCTGCCTCTGCTCCGTGGCTGCCACGGCGGGGGAGAGAGCGAGAGACCCTCCCTCCTTCCCAGCCCCAGCTTGGGGGCTGCCACAGTGGGGGAAAGAGGGCACATCCATCACATTAGAAAGGTAAGGCTACTGATATTCAAATATGAGTTATATGCTTTTCTTTGTGCAACAAAAAAAGTTGTTTATTATTAAGGTTTTTTTATATAGTACTTTTATCCAAAGCGCTTTACACTAGTTAGCTCACTGTACAAACATTTGGAAAGATCATTAAGTGGTCCGCTGAGACCCTCAGCAATTTTCAAGTGGTCCGCAAAAAAAAAGTTTGAGAACCACTCCTCTAGTGGTATGTCTAAACGGCAGTTAGAATCCCAGGGCTGGTCTGGGCCAGCTGATTTGGGCTCATGGGGCTTCAGCTAAAGGGCTATTTAATTGCAATGTAGACATTTGGGCTTGGGCTACAACCCAAGCTCTGGGACCCTCCCAACTTGCAGGGTCCTAGAGCTTTGGCTTCAGCCCAGGCCTGCACATCTACACCATAGTTAAACAGCCATTAAGCCTGAGCTCCACAAGCCTGGGTCAGCTGGTACAGGCCCTCCATGAATGTCTAATTGCAGTGTAGACATACTCTGTAAGGACAGGGATAGGATCTGATGGTTCAGCTTTGCTTAAAGATTGATTTTCAAACAGTCGTAAACTTATTCGTAGAGTATACAGTAATGACATATGATGCTGTACTTATAAACGAAAAACGCAATCGTACCTATCCTTGCAAAATTCTCATGAAAATTTAACCAACCCACACAAAATATACTGACTCATCCTTTACCTTGATAACGGCTGATAATTAAAAGCCTAATATTGATTTGTTCATCAAAAAAACACTCCACTCAGCACCCCACTAATAAAACACCACTATAGGCAGTGGGCAAATAGAATTTTGCAAGGCTTCTCCCAGGTCCGCCGACAGTAGGGGGCGGGGAGCGGGAAGGGGGCAATTGCCCAGAGGCCCGAGTGATCTAAAAGGGCCCAGGGGACCCTGGTGACTGCCAGGGCAGCAGGGCTAAGGCAGGTTTCCTGCCCACCCTCACGCCATGCAGCTCCCAGAATGGGCCATCCTGTCCTTGCGGCTCCTGGGCAGGGGATCTCCGCATTCTGCCTCCATCCCAAGTGCCAATTCCACATCTCCCATTGGCCAGGAACTGTAGCCAATGGGAGCTGCGGGAGTGGTGCCTGTGGGCAGCAGCATGCGGAAACCCCCTTGGACCCCGCCTAGGAGCTGCTGCCAGAAGGGTTGTGCCAGTCACTTTGGGGAACCGCCTGAGATAGGCACCACACCCTTTGGGGAGCCGCCTCAGGTGAGCTTCGCACCCCCCTTCACCCTCCCGCACCCCAACCCCCTTTCCTAGTCCAGAGCCCACATCCAAACTCCCTCTCAGAGCCCAACCCCTCACGCCCTCGCACACCTAAACTCCTTCCCAAAGCCTGCATCCCGCATCTCCTCCCGCATCCAAATTCCCTCTCAGAGCCCAACACCTCACCCCCTCCAGCACCCGAACTCTCTCCCAGAGCCTGCACCCTGCATCCCCTCCCATACCCCAATCTCCTGCCCTAGCCTGGTGAAAGTGAGTGAGGGTGGGGGAGAATGAGTGACAGAGGAAGGAGGGATGGAGTGAGCAGGGGGCGAGGCCTTGGAGAAGGGGTGGGGCAGGGTGTGGCCTCAGAGAAGGGACGGCATAGGGGGCAGGGCAAGGGTCTTTGGGTTTGTGCAATTAGACAGTTGGCAACCCTACCAGGTAGGCATGTGGAAGCTCTGGATGTGCCAGAAGAGCGCACGTAGCAGTGCAGCCGGCAGCTCTCTGGGCACAAGCCAATGCAGGCGCAGCACTGCCCAAATATTAGGCAGACCGTGTCCGCAGCTTGTGCGTGAGTGGGGGCCCATTGACTGTTCTGTCCTGGGAGCCAGAATTGCTGTCAGCAAGCCTGGCTGCTCCTATCATTTCAGTGGGAGTTTATCCAAGGACTAAGAGAAAAATACAATCCTTAATGCTACTGGAACTGCTTTTACATATATTGGGTTTAGCAAGTGTCAGAATCTGATTAAATTTGAACTCTGATTTTAGGATTTGAATTGGATCCAAACCTCCCCAAAATTCAAGGAGGTTTGGATCTGATGTTCTGCTTTGGGCCCATTTCCAATTCTGATCTTAGAAACATGGGTCAAACTGTGTAGCTCCTAAAATCAGGTATATGTATATAAATTAGTGTTTGCAGTGTTGTAGCCATGCTGATCCCAGAAGAAAAGCTCTGTGTAGCTCAAAAGCTTGT
Source organism: Gopherus flavomarginatus (assembly GCF_025201925.1). Taxonomy (NCBI): domain Eukaryota; kingdom Metazoa; phylum Chordata; order Testudines; family Testudinidae; genus Gopherus; species Gopherus flavomarginatus. The sequence goes on from NC_066621.1 coordinate 112,136,791, forward strand.
CTCTTTAGCTGACAGAGAGGTTGGTCCAATAAAAGATGTTACCTCATCTGCCTTGTCTCTCTACTATATGAATTAGCTGATTTTATTAGCTAACTGATTTGGAAAAACTGACTAAAATCTGGTCCTCAATAGTCTATTGTGTTTTGTAATCTAGAACTTCGACTTTCTTATATTAATGGCATTATAAAATGTGGTGTATTTGTATTTTTTTAATGTTTGTACTGTGACAGAAATTGGTTTGAAGTGAAGTAACATTTCATAAGCAAGTTTTAAAAGCAGGAGTAAACAGCCAAACATAAAAAGCTTGGAAGGCATAATTCTGCCAAACACCAGAACTGTACTCAAACATTTCCAGGTCATGTTGGACCTTATAAATACCAGACAAACGACACAGATATTGTCATAGTAGAATTGGTTTTATTGCAATGCTTTACTTGGCTGTGTGGAACTAGACTTTACACTGTCCTGTGCTTATTGCTGGAATTACTTTGTCAGCAGACAGGCTGAGGTTATATCAGCTGTTTAAGATTGGAAACGTTTTTGTTCAGAAATCTGACATGATTTGCTAGTAGTGACAACTGATTTGACAATGACCAGTGATTTAGGTCTACCTGTAATAAGTGAATTAATCTGAGTTAAAACATAGTGATCTGTCATGTTTAGAGATACCTCAACAGCTGGCTGACTTGTCCTCTGTCAGGCTAGTTTGTCCTGTGCAAATCTTCTGTCAAGTAAGGAAAAGAACTGTTGGGAGAAAATTACATGGCAGTTTTAGAGTTAGTGATGAATTTTTCTCCCAACATACCAGCTGTGCCAGCAACACTATTTTTCGTGGCATTAATCAAATATCTTGCCTGCAGCACCTTCACTTCCCCAAAAGCTAAAAGATGAATCTGTCAGAAAATTTCACTGGGATTTGTCAACAGCTTTTCTTAGCTCAAATACTAGTCCATGCACCTCAGAAGTACAAATAAGGCTTTTAGGGATGTGGTTCTGGGAATTAAAAGTTGCATAGGGTAATTTTCCTTTATACTAGCCAGGAATTCAAAGCTATCATTATAGTGAACGTGATGGAGTTAAGGAGTCTGGGAAAAGGCCAAGCACTCAAGATTTATTAATGTATTTCATTTACTAGCTTATAGCTAAGTATTTATTTTTAGTTGTAGTTTTGCAATTAGCAAGTACAAGAACAATTGAAGGCCATGGAGTGATCTTACCACTTTGCCCACTTCTGCGGACAAGAAGAAACGGAGACAAGGATAATTTGAACTTCTGAGCGAGAGCACATGCACAGATACAGTCTGTTGTCGTTATCAGTATGTTAGTTCCTTACGTTAACAATAATAACTCTTAGCAAATCCAGTTTATACCTTACCATAGTTAGCATGATAATTTATTTTAGATTGTGCCCCAGTAGAAAATCCTGTACTTTCGCTCCCAATTTTTAATATTTATTAGTACATATCTTAAGTGAAGTTAAAGAGTCAAATAAATTTAAAAAAACAGTAGATTCCTCTCAAGTGAGCGGGAAAACTCTCTCTACCCTTCCCTTCCTGGACGTTTACGCCACTACTTAAGTACAAATGAAACCCACTGTTGGAACCAGTGTTAGCAGGCATTTTCTTAGCAGAAGGCTGCTGGAAAAGATGGGCCTTGCATAGTATCTTAAAAGTTGTAAAACTGAGGCATTCTGTCAACATAGAAAATGCAGGACAATGTGCCATCTACCTGTGACCAACCCCACCTCGGGGGGAGGGGGCGGTGCAATGCGTTGCCTACCCTACGTTAACAAAAAGCGTTTCCAGTCATTGCTGCTATCTAGGTACCCAGGAGCTTTGAGGAGTCAAAAGAGATGCCAAATTGCATATCATGTTAACAAATGGGAGTGAGATATCCTTTTGTCAAGGTGGTGAGGTCATGACTACAACTAGTTCATTAAACTGCTTTACTTTTCCCACCATCCACTTTTCACAGCTTGATCTTCAACCAGTCATTTCTCATGCAGATCCCTACAGTAGTTTTCTCAGTCACATTATCTGCACATCTCAACCTTTATCAATACTTCTGGACAAGGAAACATAGAGCTGAATGTCATCTTCATACAGAGTGTACTGTACCCCCAAAACAACTCACTAGTGACCTCATGATACATACATTCTAAACAAGAGGAATCAGGACTGAGTCCTTTGGAACACCACACGTGATGGGTGAGAAACAGCTATCCAGTACACTGTTTGGATCTGAGAGAAATGAGTGAAGCTAGCTTAACATGACTTCATCTACCCTTGCTTGATCCCAGATGTGGATTAGTAGCACTCTCATATCATATCAAAGGTTGCCAGAATATCTGACCTCTGTCCATAGCCCTTAGGAAGGAGGTCAGCTAGCATTATGTCTCAGGTCTGAAAGAGCCTAGGGTTTGAAATGGTCTAGAATTTGCTACTGTACTTGCCACCCTGCACCTCCTTGAAAACCTTGCTCAGGATGGAGCAGTTGAGACTGGACCATACTTGGTGAAATGCTTAATTCTGAGTGATTATAATACTGTTTTTACAAGGCAATCATTTTGATAGTTGGAAGAGGTGTTTGTACTGCTGAAGATAGTAAAGTGGTAAGAAACCAAGGTACAAGTGACTTTAAATTCATAGATAACTTTGAGTGGATAGTCTAGTCCATCCCCTGGTATTGTGGTAACCCTAAACCATTCCTAATAGATGGACCTCATCTCCCAGTGCTGACAATTCCACAGCCTCCCTTAAGCATTTTTTTTTGATGTCTTAATTCTTTTCAAGCTGCGGTTCTCAACCTTTCCAGACTACTGTACCCCTTTCAGGAGTCTGATTTGTCTTGCATACCCCAAGTTTCACCTCACTTAAAAATATTTGCTTATAAAATCAGACATAAAAATACAAAAGTGTCACAGCACATGATTGCTTTCTCATTTTTACCATATAATTATAAAATAAATTGATTGGAATATAAATATTGTGTTTACATTTCAGTGTGATACTTGAGCCTGTTTTTCACTTGTGAGCCTTGTCTGAAGCCTGAGCCCCACCACCGGGGGCTGAAGCTGTGGCAGGTTGCCCTGCTTGTCACCCCTAACACTGGCTCTGCACTTGCGACCGCCCCCCCGGGGGTCTTAACCACCAGTTTGAGAAACACTGATCTAGATGAGTTGAGTATCCCCGGAAGATCTCTGCATACTCCCAAGTGCATGTGTATCCCTGGTTGAAAACCAGTGTTCCAGAGTATGAACCTTTATTTTAGAGATGTGTTTATACCAGATTCTCAGACATTCCTCTGCAATTTTCCTGAATCAAAAGCCACTCCTATCGTTTTGACTCCGGGTTGGCTCCAGAAAAAACATAAAATGCTGGGCTGTGTTCTGAGGAAATTAAAAATAATTGATTGTTGACCTTCCACTGCTGTTTCCATTGCTCCCTGTTCCTCCAGTTCCTTGACCCTACATCACTCCTGCAGCTGGTTTTTCTTTAGGATGAATTGTAAAGCACCAAGCTTTACAGCTATAGTCTATCCATGGTGCCATAAGCTCAAGAAACCAGTGACAGAGCGTTTTATGCACTTCACTAGCCTACAATGCTGGTAGGACATAGAGATCTCAGAATGCCCCAGAAAAGGTGTTTGGGTTTTTATAAATAAACATTTTTATTTCCTTTAGGTCTGGACTTTGCATAGTTTATCCTTTGGAAAGGGAAAACAGTTTATAAAATTTTCAGAAACCCTCAAAACAAACAAAATTAAAAAATACAAATGTCAGTGAAATCGGTGAAATTTTATTAAATTGACATTCATGCTCTAGCTACAAGTCGAAATCCTCTACAGGCCTCAGCTCTCTGTAAAAAAATCAATGCTGTCTTCTTAGAGAAAAACTAAGCAATTATTTTAAAAGTTGTAAATGGGAGTTTCCTCCAAAATATGAAAAATCTTACTATGAAGAAGTGAATGTTGTTATAAGTGGAGATTGTGTAGCATACAAAAATATGAAACACTAGAACATCTTAACTCTAGGTATAGGGGGTGTTTTTAATAGTTCTTCATGTTCATACCATGAACCTCTAAATGATATCAGTTGTTCTTCCCACACAGTAGTGTCTATCACGAGTAACTTTTCCCCCCTATTTCCTTATGCTAGCTACACTAAAAGAAGGCAAAAATCAGTGTTGTTAATAGAATTTTCCACCAGCAACATGGATACCAGCCCAAAGTTCTAATTCACTGTTAAATCCAACTCTTTTATTTCTTATACCTCTGTATTTTTGTCAATTTCCATAACCTCATTAACAAAGGCATTTGTGTGATCCTGAGTAAGAATAAGTTAGTCTATTTAATGCATTGTTTTGAACGTGCTCATAACCTACATGAAGATGGACAAACCTGGTAGTGATTAGAAACATCAGAGATTATTGTGATCAGAGTTACTTTACTACAGTAAAATAGTTTTCTTAATAACTAAAAGAGAAAGAAATCTAATAATTTCATGCAGGATATAGTAATAGAATGACTGTTCAAGCTAAAATTAGGTATATTTATTGTTTTTTTAAAAAGCATGCTTTCCTGCAGATGTGCCGTAAAGCTTGCAATAAAGAAAGGAGAATGTGAGGTATTTTAAATCATGCTATTTTATATCCAAAAGGGTATATTGTTTTGTATGTGGTCTGTTTTACAATTTGACATCTTGGAACTTTGTAAACTGGCAATTGGGCACAGGCGAAGGTATCCATTTATCTCATATATGTCTGGTTGAGGCAAAGCTGTCAGAAGGAATCTTATCAAATGGTGCCCCATTTGTTTTCTGTAGTGATTTATGATGGTTTTGAAAAGGTCTTGTGATCCCATAGGCTGCCACGATTCTCTGACTTTTCTCTGTCAATGGATCAGATTTTTGACATTTTCTGAGAGCATTCAGAAAAGATTTGATAAATCAGCTTGTGGTGTTTATTTTAATTGATCTGAAGCCCATTCCTTCAAGAATTCATCAAATACTGTGACATGGTCTGAGTGTGCTGTAGTGAAATGAAAGAATTGGGTTGGCCATGCTCCTGTGATGATGATATAGATATTTTGTTGAAGGTTTATGCTTACAGACGAGACGATGTCATAACTAATTTAGTATGTTGTAAATCTTTTGACGCAGTTTCTAATTCATAAATCTCATCTATCACATGTGATTCATGAAACGATAGACAACCTTTGATGAGAAGGTACTTTTGTGTGTGTTCCAAGTTCTTTGCATTTTTTTCCCTCTTGAAAAATAAATCACTCCAGAACAACAGAATTCTATTATGAAAGTGGTGCTGTAAAGGTCTCTCATTCTTTTGCATCTGTTCTTCCTCTCATAAAGGGTAAAGTTGCTCCTTTTAAATATGTAGATGAGTAAAACTTTGAGTGCAGGCACTTCAATTTACAGCAGGGATAAAATGTAACTAGTGTTGGTTCTGGCTGAGGAGTAGTCAAATTTGGCTGATATAACCTGGGTCTCTTTTCTTCTCTCACAGGAACTTTCATCTGTTGAAAACATCACCACAAACACCTGTCCTGATCAACCACAGTCAGTGTCTTTGCTCTCTTCACTCATTCCTGTTAGGCTTGGTTGGTGAACCTTTAAGGAGACCATTGCAGGATCTGAGCCTCTCTCTTATCAGCCAGTCCACTCTTTTCCTACGTACTAAGTAGGGGAATTGCTACTGAGTGGTGGCTGTGAATGGTCAAGGAGGGATTTTGTGGTGGTGTATTCAATCCTGCTATGTAGGGAAATGAGCATGGGGTGACTGATAAGGAGGCTGGCCTCTCAGAGAATGAATGACAAATAAAGGTCACTCAACTATGTTGCTAAAAAAACTGCTGAGGGCTGTTTTTGTAGATTGATGTCAATTCATCTGTGTAGATATCTTTCTTATCTAGCTATATAAAGTTGACAAACACTCCCCAAAAAGTTAAAAGAACATGAAGGGTTGTATGAGGTCAAGCACTCAAAAGTTAGGTATGTCTGCTTTACATTTATGAATGCAACCTTAATTTAGCACCCTTGTGCATATGATTTGTGATAGTCTTGCTCAACCTCACACAGGAAGTTTGTGGCAGAGCTAAAGACAGAATGAGCTCTCTTGGTTCCTAGTTCAGTGATTTAAACACAAAAAAAACATTCATTTATTGTTTTAAATGCTCTGAATGAATGAGGCCAGATCAACTTTCCTTAAGCTAAGGAGTCTGTTGGTGTTGATCATGTTTTGCCTTGTGTGTTGCCTCTACTTCTAGCTCTGTGCCTACTATATAGGGAACTCTTTAGGGCCTGGGAGATGTTCAGCACAGTTGGCATGTAGGAAGATTTGTCAGGCACGTGAGATCCTTGGTGCAGATGGCATGTTTGGAATTTTTAGTGGCAAGCCTCTAACAATCTCTACTAAGTATATGAAAATGGCAGTTTTCAGAGCCTTGTAAATTAGTCAAATTTGAGTGGATTTTCATGACAAAAGCTCTGACTCCGGGACTGTGCCTCTTCCAACTTCCTGCTGCAAAGAACAGAGGTGCTGCACTTCTTCAGAGAAATATCGTCGTTGAAATTCTATTAATGTTTGCCAAGTCTACCTATTCTTCCCTAAAATCAGATGAATTCGTTTTTTAAAAATTTCCAAAATAATTCATCCTGAGATACACCAACCATGGAAAATTTCAGCCTCAACAGTTGGCTGAGCTGGCTTTAAGGCAGCTTTGCATGGCTGGAACAGCACAGAGCAGCCTTCGCTGTCCCAAGGATTGGGCTGAAACATCAGTTGTCTGGCCAGGATAGGACTTTACAGATTGTTACTGATTTAATTCCCTGAATTTATTAGCTGCTGACATCTTTCTTGCTATGGGAATGTTGGATGTCAACAGTTTCTCCTGCCCCACATGATTCAGGCCATAGATGTTTAATGGCTCCTCCTTTTGCAATCACCATATTTTCAGGAAAGTGGTCAATGGATCCTTCTTCCCTTCATCATCTTTTCTCATGGTCACAGAATGGGAGAGGCCTCTCTGCTCAAATGTCACTGGATACTACTGCAGACCACTAACTGGTGCCTTCTTTTCAGACAGAGAAGGAAGCCATCTGTTTTTCTGCCAGCTCAGTGCTTTGCTCCTCCAGACGAAAGGAGAAAAGCCTCAGTCAAAAGTGGGAGCACTGCAGTGTGTGCTGACTCTATGGAATATTGCAGGCTGAGGAGGTGCAACCCAAGGCTGAAATGTTGGGCCTGTGCTTGTCTTTTCCTCACACTTGTACCCGGCCCTACCTCCCTCCTCTCTGTCTCTCTCCCTTTCAGTGCTGAATCTTTCCAATAGAGCAAGTGTTGAGCAGCAGTAGTCATTTGTGTGCCTGATGCTCAGTGCTATGAAATTCAATGGCCTCTTGCAATAAGGGATACAGGTGTAAGGATCCAATCTTAATCTGCTATTGGCCACAGGCTATGATTCACCAGATAGGTCAGGATGTATTTAATCTCCTAGTTGTTCTAGTCCAGTCTGCCTCTATTCAGTTCTGAACTACGATGCCCTTGCTATTCGAGCCTTGGCTGTCTCCTGAGCAGAGACTTTCAGTATTGCCAAAATGTACTAAATTATATCACTGTTTTTTGTGAGGAGGATAAAAGTACATTAGGGTTTAAGTTGGAACCATCAAAAGGTCAGAGCCATTATATAGAGGCAATCGCAAAAAGCAGTTTGAAAAATGCACTGGACTCTTAAAGAAGGCATTTTTTAAAAGTGCCAGCAGCTCTTAGCACAGTCTTTAAAAGCCCAATGCATTGTCAACATTAGACATTTTCCAATACTTCTATAATTCAAAGTTTTTATGAAATTGTTCTTTATTTGACCAAGTGCCAATCTAATCAGTTGGTCATGAACTTCATGTTTTAGTTACAAGTAAAGAAAGCAAGCAAGCACTCAAATTCTGCTGCAGCAGGATGAACTAAGTTTTCAATCTTCTCCATCAGAGAAACAAATAATTTGGAATTTAGACAAATAGTGGTACTAACTAGTTTTTCAAATTCTTGCTCAAGCTTTTAACCTCGTATAGTTCATTACCAAAATTGTTTACTTTGAGATGGCTGATAAGGAAATGTGTTTTGAATATTGTTATTTTTCTATCCCTAACAATGTTTCTCCCAAAAATTTAAGATGCTTTCAGATTTTCAAAGTAGGTATTTTTCTGAATGGCCAAAATAAATAAGAAAATGTTTGATAAATGAACATTCTGAAAAAAATAAATCTGTCAGTCATAGAACACATACACAGAAAAGCCATAGAGAGCATTACAGTTAAGAATTAGGATCTTGCAGTGTCCCAATAATTTGTATCTTGAGAATTGTGTACAACAGAAAGCCGTTTCCAGAATTATTTATTGAAGATCAATTCCAAAAATGTGCTGTTCTGGGTAAATTCAGTACCTCATCTGTACTGTCATTATGTACCACCTTGCTAATGCAATTCAAAAAAGTCTGAGGGCCAGATGCTAAGCCGATGTAAATTCTCATGGCTCCATAGCCATCAGTGGATTTACACCAGCTGAGAATCTGGTCTGTATTGTAAAAATACATTTTTAGAGTGACTGTTGGATTAGTGATCTAGTAGATCAGTCAACAACCAACCATTCTAAGTTATTCCTGGTTTGCAGTACAGAGCAGCAGTTGATGTTAAGTCTGATCAAATGACCACACCTCACCTGAAGCAGCGGGGATGTTGTCCGGGCTTGCAGGAGGAAAGCAGCAGTGCTTTATAGCAGGAGTGCAGGGAAGGAGGTCAGAAACTGCTGCAAAAAGGTGGGTAGTGGTCACTTTGGTGATGCTGACCCGTCCCCAGAGAACGTAAGGGCTAAAGACTTTAAAGGGTGCAAGCCCTGGTGTTAGAAGCCCTTTCTCCATGCAGCAGGCAAGGCAGCACCCACCTGCTGAGGTATGAATATCGGGTTGGGTTAGGACCTGCTGTGGCCATTGGGCTAGTTGCTCCTTTTTATAAGGGTTGGGAAGGAATTTTTCCCTCACACCATATTGGCTTAGATGGAGTTGGGGGGTTTCGCCTTCCCCACAGTGAGTGTCAGGGAGGACCTATTATGGGGAGAAAAGAGGATTAGGCTATATGTCGCAACTTCGTTTGTAAGTGAGGGGTGGATATCCAGTGCAGGTACTCCATAGGGAAGGCATCCAGTGACCAGATAAGTGCCCTGGTAAAGGACTTAAAAAGGAGGTGCTGGTTAAAGGAACAGAATGGAGAAGGGCAGATTGGGGCTCCTATGATTGGTACCGGAGGGAGCCAGCCACCCTTTCTTATAACCCACCATAATCCTCCTATGAAGGGAGGAGAGTGGATGATGAAGTCCAAGCCATGGGTTGGCTGAGTGACCTGGATGGAAAATGAAGGGGGGCTGGTGGAAGCCCCAAGTAATTGTTTGAATGATCATGGAGTTACCTACACTGTACACTTTTATCTGCCGGGTAGTCCCAGACTACTAGTATATACTAATAATAAAGTTGCGGCCTGAATAAATCCATATCAAGTGTGTCCTGTTCTTCTTCCAGTATAGCCAGACAATGACGTTTCCCACTGATGAAACTTCACTGGCAGGTACATTAGCTGAATGCGTCAGGTACATTAGCTGTTGACTGGGTTAAGAAAGTATATCCTTGCTAATTAATTTCTTATGCAGACTCGGTTGCATTTGGTACAGATGCTTGTATCCAACCTGAGTGGTACCATAGCAAGCAGGTGTTTCAACTGACTTAGCCCAAAGGTATCCCAATCTTTTTACCTGACAGTGTTCCAGCTGTATACTGGAACTAGCTGTTGGAAGTGATGTCAACGAGATTGATAGTGTGAGCCATTTTGGAATTTTCATTGATTAATTATCTCTTTAGTTCTTCTCCAAAGGCAACACTCTGAGTTCCAAGACTATGCATTACAATTTAGTATGTGCTCACTTTCTTCCGTTTGAAGAATTCTGGAAATTTGATGGATCAAATCTCTCAGGAAGGGAGGGAGAAGTGATTACAAATTGCTGTGCTGTAATATACCACACCTTTACACAGGCCACAGAAAACAAAGGAAAACAGGCAATGTTTTCTGTCTAAAATTGTAACTAGCTGAGGAGCTAGCCCTTAGATCTGCTGATGGTTATATAAGTGTTTTTACTTCAATGGTGATGACAACTCATGAGGTGATTGTTAATACTTATGCTAGGAACCAGAGTTTCACAAAAGGTTTCTATTTTTATTTTTTTTTCTCTGCTATCAGCAAGAGCTTAGCATTGTTTAGAGTCATGGAAAGTAACTTAGTTCTCCTGGTTAAAATGACACAGTTACTTTTTATATGAGGATAGAACAGGTAGTAGAGTTCATCTTATTACATGCTTATCATTCTAACCCTGCAAAGTATTTCAGCAGTCACTTTCTTACATAAATTGTTGGTCTAACCAGCTTAATAAAAAGAGAGAGAGATGATACACAGCTAATGGACAGAGCATTACAACTAGGTGTTAACAAATCATTCATTGCACTAAATGCTCTCTCAAATTCTGTTGTAGAAACAATTAAAATACTGATGGCAGTCTTAAGTCGCTTCAGATAGTCTGGCACAATTGATCCACAGTTATCTTTGTACTCCCTGAAGCGCCTTGACTACTAACCGCCCCATCCACTTTATATTTTCTGCACAGTTCTCATGCCTGTCAACTGGCATACTCGATATCCAGTGGAGAAGGCCATTTTGATGGCGCCAAGAATTCAAAATGCACCATATTTGATACCCTGATTCATGTTCATGCTTAGATGTTGATAATTGGGAAACCTTATGCAATCATATACTCCCTACGCTTTCAGATAATGAGAAAACAATGTGGGTTGGGGGGTTTTTTCTCCTTGAAATTATGTGATTCATGGAATCATTGCTGGTGAACCACTGATTTAAAAACTTTGTTGACAAGTATTTGGGAGAATCTTGTGTACTTTCCAGAGTTGTAATGATTATAACCAATCTAGTTCTAAGAAAACATTAAACTTAACACCTATAGGTACATACCATACAGTGAAAATTAAACCATTTCCAATTAGCTGTTCTTTTTTGCCTTAGTTTTTTCTGTTTGAAATGCTGCCATATATGAGGAATAGGTAAGAAGCCCTCCAAATTCAATTGGATGTAAGTCTGCAGCAATAAAAGAATTTCTATATCAGATCTGATGACTAGTTCATCTAACTTGGCATCTTGCCTCTTGAAGTATGAGGTAATCATCTTGTTCAGTTGCCAAAAGCCTTTAAAACAATTTTTTATTCATATTGTATGATTTGGTCACCCCGTTTCATCTCAGCAGTTAATTGCATTACTATAAGTAGCGTGAAAATGTTATTTCATTTCATTTATATTTCACATTTTCTTGATTATCCTTCATCTCAGAAGTCAACAACTTCTTCTGTGGGACTGCCATCCTGAAGAATTCCAAATGATAGTAATCACGTTACCCATCACTGAAGTTACGTCCAAGATAAAATGTAGCTACAATTTTAACAATGCAAACAACATTGCCAAGCAGTTTGGACAAGAAAGTGAAGAAAAGAACATATCTAACATACCTAATTGAACCAGAGGATGGGCTGGGGAAGTTACTAGGCACTATGTCATTACCCACATTTGCTTTGGGTTCAAGCTCCTACTTTTATGTAAAAAGCAACAAAGAGTCCTGTGGCACCTTTAAAACTAACAGATCTATTGGAGCATAAGCTTCCGTGGGTGAATACCCACTTCGTCAGACGCATGTAATGGAAATTCCCAGAGGCAGGTGTAAATATGCAGGAAAGAATCAGTCTGGAGATAACGAGGTTAGTTCAATCAGGGAGGGTGAGATCCTCTGCTAGCAGTTGAGGTGTGAACATAAAGGGAGGAGCAGGGGGGTGAGGAGGGGAACTGAGGCAAAATGTCCTGCAGTGCCACAGCCCATCAGGAGGGGGTCTGTTGGGGTGGTAACTTTACTGCAGAGTGGTAAAAGACACATACCTAACATCAGGACAGTTACCCAAGCAAATTTCATGCCCTTGCTCCAAAGCATAGAGATGCTAGAACTTTGCAACAAAATGGTTGTAAGAATATTTTCATATGGGCAATATATCTTTTTAATAGAAAGTGGATTCCTAGATTATGAAGCCAGAAGGGACCATTGTGATCATCTAATCTGATCTCCTCTATAACACAGGCCATAAAACTTCCCTGGATTAATTTGTGTTTGAACTAGAGCATATCTTTTAACAAAAACATCTAATCTTCATTTTAAAAATCGCCACCGCAACTGTAGGTAAATCATTCTAATGGTTAATTACCCTCACTAATCTTATTTTCCCTAATCTTGTTCTCAAAGAGAGATGAACCGTGTTAGCTAGAACTTTCCAAAAATACTCAACCTTAATGAGTTAAAGTTTGGCAAAGTTATAAGTAACTGAAAGCAGGGTCTTATAATAAGAAGTGTTAAGCAACTTTAATTATATGTAAGGCTATGATTTTGTCACAGAGGTTGACTTCTGTGACTTCCAGAGACCTCTGTGACTTCAGCCATTGGCGGCTGGATGCTGCAGGGTTGCCCTGCTGCCTACAGCGCAGAGTATCCCTGCTGCCTGAGGTGGTGGGGGTCCCGGACGCCATGGGTGATGGGGATGTCCCCCCAGAGCTCAGAGCCACTGGAGCCCCTGGAGCTCCCAGCTGCTCCTGACAGTGGAGGCCCCCAGAGCTCTGAATCACAGGCAGCAGGGGACCCTGGAGCCCTGAGCCCCCCTGGTCGGGGAGGCCTCCAAGCTCTGAGCTGGGTCTCCCACTGCTGCCCAGCCACCCCACAGCTCCCCATTTTGTCAGGATATTTTTAGTAAAAGTCACGGACAGGTCATGGGTTTCTGTGAATTTTTCTTTATTGCCCCTGACTTGTCCATGAATTTTACTAAAAATATCTGTGACAAAATCTTAGCCCTAATTATAGGCAGCATACCATCACCAGCTATGAGAAACTGCAGATTTGTTTTCCATTGGCTGTTCAAACAGAAGCACCATTGTAAATTCTGAGCCAGATTCTCTCCTTTGGCCAAGATCTGTTGGGAATGGAGTATGAGGGGCAAGTGGTTGTGGTTCCTTGATTCGCTGCCTGACTTCACCCTAGCTTCAGCATAGGTTCGAGCAGCCTGGAGGCAATGGCAGTGGTCCCCAAAGGACTATCTGGATATAGACACAGCTGAGTGAAGGAAACACTAGCTCCCATCCCAACGATGCCAGTTCTGTAAGCATTGGGGAGTCCCCTGCACTGGGGAAGGTGCAGGAAGTTTCCCCTTCCTTTGCACTTTCTGCGCACCACAAAAGGAATGGAGCAAAGCCAAGAATCCATATTTATATTCCATATAAATCCTATATTTCTATAGTTTTCTGGATACAAATTATTTCACTACCACCCCTCCTGAACCTGCTGCCGTAGCAAGGGTTTTTATCTAGCCTCCCTTGTTGTGTTGGCCCGTACCACCACTTGTGTATCCTCCCCAGCTCAGTCATTGTGCATCAATGCGCTATTGTTGGTTTTAATGCCAGCCTGTTTAACCATTAGAACAGAAGGCACCACTTAGTCCATTAGCCAGTCAATTTTCAGTTTAAATACTATTCTTGCATGCTCGTAAGGGATTAGAAATGGTTTGACTGGCGCAATGAATTTTTTGGTCTCTGTTGCACAAAACAGGGAGTTATTCTGTCTCCCTGATAAGTTGCTTAGAGTAATGGAAAGAAGCAGAATTTCAGTTATTGAATATTTAATTCTGGGCAGCAATTTAATCAGGAGTGGGATTTGGGCAATTGCTCTAACCCCCTCCTAATGTACTACAGTTTCAGTTCTTAGTATTCCTTAATTATTCCACTGAGATGTTTGAGGAGCAACTAGTAGTAAATGAACTTGGCAAATCAGCTATTACCCAAGTAATGAAATACAAATACATATGTTTGACAATTCTGCAGGGAAATTGTTGAAGCCAGGATTCTCAATAGATTGTATTGGCCAAGAGAGAAAAAACAGGTGTTGTTATCAAAATTTATCTACAAACAATTTGACTAGAGTTTTAAAATAATGTGAAGCTTCTCCTCCTTTCCCCAGCTAATCCCAAACATGTCAGTTAATGTATGGAGAGTACTGATTGTCAGATAATGAATCAGAAACTGCTCTGGGTGCACACAGTGCTGTTGTCCTAAATATTCAAGGATTTTACATTAACATTATATCTAAGGATGCATATCAACTGTGCATCTAACCTTAAACAAAGGAGAGATCAGCTCTACTGAGGAAAATTGATTTTATTCAACAGGAAGGCAAGGGAAATTAGTAAATTCAATATTTGTAGAAAGAAAATAAGCAAAGCCCACAAGTCTTGGTGGTTTGAGGTTGTTCTTTGTTTTAGTAATTATGCCTTTATGTGTTAGATCTCATATTTACACTTTCAGAAGTACTTGGAATAGTTCACGCATCAGTCAGATCTCTGAGCCACCAGTTTTCTACACAGTAATACAATGAACTTGTACCGAAACTAATTCAAAGTGAAACTGAGTTAACTTTACAGCTGTAGCTATCTCATTCTGTCTGTGTTCGGGACATTAGAAAAATGTAATTACCAACAAAATGTCAGTTGCCACAAGTTCCTTTGCATGATGTCTCAATGTACTAATTTCTCAAATTAACATAATTTATTATTAAAGCTGTCTTTGATTTCAGGAACAGAAAATTGTTTAAATTATTTCATCTGAGGCTCTGTACTCCTATACAGTAGAGCACTAACAGGAATACAGTATCAGGATGAATTTACTAATGTTTACTACAGAATGATAAGCCATTCTAAAGCTCAGAAAGCCTCCCAAACCCCATAGGTCTCCATTTTGCCATTAGCTGTACCAGTTTAAACAGTATGCTGCAAGAAATATCGACAGGTCAAGTACAGCAGGGAAGAGTGTGTGTCCCAGTGGCCTTTACACTGACAGTTTCTCCCACATTAAAGAGTTAACTAGCAGCCAACCAGCTCAGAGTGGGAGCTAATGAATGAAATGGAGATTGATATAGACTCTCTTTGGAGGTGCATCGATCTGTATCTTCTGAACTGAGCTTAGGAATTCTTCAGGCAGCATTGCATAAGTAACCCTGGCATGGTGCCCATTAGCAAATAACTCTTTTAATGTTTGTCTTCAATTGATTCATTTATTGTTGTACCGACTACAACTGTACTCCCACAAACTTTGTTTGCATTTTGCCGTTGTGGTAATAGTTATGAAAAGGTTTGACAACATGAATTTGGATTTGTCAATGCAAAAAAGAGGCAAAATTTTTAAGTAACTTTCTTGGGGTTTATAATTATTTTTTTTGTTAAGAAGTACATTAGTCAATCAAGCAAGATGCATAATTGTCACAAAAACAATAACAAAATGCATAAATTCCAGTCCAGTCTTTTATAACTTATTTGGCTTCCTATGTAGATACCTCAATCAGAATGAGGAGAAATAACTACACTCTCACTGTGAAGCAAATTTGGTATTCCTATGCATTGTCAAATTTATAGTTCAATAACAGTCTGATACAAGGACAGCTATAAAGCCCCTGTTGTCTCAACATGGGAAGAACCCACCAAGGGGATCTAAAATTTAACAAGTTTCAGCTTAGAAGTCCTTTTAATTGTCCTTGTTTGCCTCTTGTAGAGCAGTAGAGATTCTTGGTTCTTGAAATCTGCAGAGGTCCTGAGGGCCAGGCCTTTTGCTCAGAGGCTCAGTCCATCTGCATGACCCATCAGAGTTTTTTATGCCCCATGGCAATACTGCTCCTGACATAGTACCTGCTTTTGTGACTCTTGAGTAAGGTCCATTCTCTTGACCTCTTCTCTTCCATTGCAGTTGGAGAGGGAGCATAAGCACCTATGTTACTACCCGCTCACAGTTTATTAAAGAACTTTGATAGTGTTTTTAAAAGCTCTCTGCTGTCCTATGCTTGGCAAAAACAGAGAGGTCATACAGTTCTTCATTAGGGCACGATGTCAATAGGTTGAGCACCTTGCCCACAAGATGATCAGATTAAAATCATGAAGCAGTCTAGAAAAAAACTGAATTTTTATCTTGACCATAAGTGATGAGGCAAAAAAGAAATAATAATGCTAGTTCAGGCAATGCATGTCTCAAAATCTGGCATCATCTTGTTTAAACCCTATTGCTGATCAATTTACAATTCTAATTGTAGCTTTTATTAAATTGGAAATTCAAATCTGATTCCTTCCATCCAGCATTCCATGCACTTAGATTGCCATTTTCAAAAGAAAATTACACACGTAAAACCAAGATTGTCTCTAAAGTTACAGAAAAGCATTATGGAGTATGATGAGGTGTACAAAACCCCACACTGGGCAACAAGGGGTTAAAGGATTATTTTGGGTCCAGCCAGCCCCACCCTGCCACACCTGCGGTAAATGCTCCATCTGGTGGAACAATTAAAAGACAGGGAAAGAGCTCATTTGGGTGTCAGAGGGTACATCTACACTACAGGATAAATTCGAATTAGTTTAAACTGATTTTATAAAACAGATATTATAAAGTCGATTGTGCGCGTCCACACTAGGCACATTAATTCGGTGGTATGCGTGCGTGGTCCGAGGCTAGCGTCGATTTCTGGAGCAGTGCACTGTGGATAGCTACTGTAAAATAATGAGGCCAATAACGTCGATTTGCGTCCACACTAACCCTAAATCGATATAGTAATATCGATTTTAGCGTTACTCCTCTCGTTTTGTAGGAGTACAGAAATCGATTTAAAGAGCCCTTTAAATCGATATAAAGAGCAGTGTAGTGTGGACGGGTGCAGAGTTAAATCGATTTAACGCTGTTAAAATCGGTTTAACAGCGTAGTGTGGACCAGGCCAGAGCTGGAGGTGAGCAGATCTGCAGCCTACACCTCCAGCAGTGCAGAGCAGGAGGAAGCCTAAAGTCTCTCACACAGATGCCCAAAGCAACCCTCCTGGAAGAGAGGGTGGACCCACCCCAGAAACAATCAGAGAGGGAAGTAACCCCCCTCTCCCCTGCCTGTGGACCCTGGACATGGGTAAACCCCTCTTACTTACTTGATCTGGACTTCCCCAACAGGAGAAAGCATTGGACTAGGCTCTCGGGGGAGAAAGGGGGGGAACAAGAGCAAGTGCCCCAAGGAGGACAGCATTAAGCAGTCTCAGTTGCCAGATCCCTGGTAGCCCATAGGGCCCTGGGTTGAAGCCCAGTGGAGTGGAAAGGTCCAGGCTCCCCTCCCCACAACCCCCCTGCCAGTCAGGGGTTGTGGCCTTGACCACTAGCCCACAATTCCCAACCAAATCCCCAGTAAAGACCATTATATGGAGTGATTTTTCTGTCCATAGCCATGTTATCATTAGAAGGAAGAGAGGGCAGACATATAGGTATCTTTGTGGCATTTTGCTAAAACAAAGTAATTGCATGTTTAAGAATTAACTACATTGTTCCATATGCTACATTTTTCTGTCAAAAATGTTATTGTCTATCTTTGTTTCTCTTGCACACTGGAAACTATCAGTGTAGGCAGAGAGATCATTTCATGGTAAAATAATTGTTTTGATTATAGGCTTGAAAGAAGCATCTATAAATCACAGTGGAATTTGATGTAAAATACTGGCTTCTTTTGAAATCACTTTTTGTACTGTAAATCAAAAGAAAAATATGTTGCATTAGGATTTTAAAGTTCTAAAATGTGAGCATTTTAATAGAAAAATATTGAGAAATTTGTAGTTATTCCTTTCATAGCTTTTCAGAATTGACACTTACATTTGTTAACAAGATTTGTTTTTAATCGAAAACCTTCTTAGTTATATGTCTGCTACAGTAGTCAGTATTGTACTATATCAAGTTAAGAAGTATACATAAATCTTACACTTGTTATGTTAAGTAGAGTTTTTATTACAATTGTTATCACCTAATAGCACCACTCTAACCAATTTTATGCTTTCAGTAATAGTTGGAAAAACTTTTATTTGTTCAAAATATAAGCTTTCATACCCACTTTTAATACAGTACATGCCTTACAATATGCTGTATTTTGATGCTTTGCTCACATATACTGGTCAACATCGGTGTAACTCCATTTCAAAGTGGAATTATTCCTGATTTACACTAGTGCAGTTGAGATCAGAATCTGATACTAGTATATCTTTCAGGAAAGAAAAAAATTCTAAGCAGATTTTGCATACTGAACCTAATGGATTGTCAGGCATGCTTGACATTATTCTATAGGCAAGGCCACGGAAAATCAATACGTCTTAGGCAAGGTTTAATTTATCTGTAGGTTCTTACAACTAATGACTTGCCTTTTCTGTTTGTTGATTTTTCGGGGGGGGGAGGGGTTGCGCTCATGAATAGCTACGATTTTATCTCCCTCATTGTTAAACAAAAGTCAAGAACTGATTCAGCTTTTATGTCATTACATTTCATAGTGTAGTTATGCAATGACATACAGTATGAAGTGTAATGACATCAGAGCTGAGCCAGTTCTTGCAGTTTAATAATGGGGGGCTACCTGAATGAATTGGTTGCATAAATGAAGATTGTAATTTAGACACAACCTAACAGAGGTGTAGAATAAAACCTATTTGACTCTCACTTTGGGAGACAAACATGTTTTCTATTATTATTATTAGTATGACAGCAGTACCTACAAGCACTGACCAATATCGGGGCCCCATTTTGCCAAGCACTGTACATGTACATAGTAAGAGAGACCCTGGTCTGAAGAGTTTATAATCTAAATAGTCAAGACAAAGAAAGGAGGGGGATAAGAAAGAATTACAGATGGAGAAATGAGGCAGAGTGAAATTAAGAGACTCACCTAAGGTCACCCTGGAAATTTAGGAAACAGCTAAGAACTTGACCTGAGTACAAGACCACTGCATTAATCACAACACCAATAGCAGCTCTGCCCTTTTTGCCTGATCTTTTCTCAGTTTCACCATAGTTACATTGGGATCACGCTGTAAATGATATTGGTTGAATACCATTGCAGTAAAACTTGCTTTTTTCATACTAGATGATGTTGTTTAGAGGTACATATTGCAGGAGTGCAAGAGAGAGCTTGCTACTGTTTTGCAGGAGCTTTAAATTTAACCATAGTATTTTATTTATTTGCATTTTGTCTAATAATAATCTCTGCTAATTAATGTATTTTCTGTATACTTTCTTTTTCTAGTTAGTCTGCTTTAACCAACAGATCTAATGAACAGCTCTGCACACCAGTTGTCCTCACATTGAAATGTGATTTAAGCACAACTGCTTTCCTATGGTTATTGCTTTCCTATTTTTTCATTAGCAAGTTCGAACAAAACTTGTTAAATTGGAGGTGTTATATCATTGTCCTCTTTACCAATACAAAGGCATTTCAGCACAAGACTGGAATGGTCCAGGACTCAAATGAGGAAGTAGAAGGTGTATAACAGTTAGATCAGGCATTTCAAAGCAATTCTTTACACTGGTAATGGATATGGCGAATGTATGGATTTTGTTAGGATTTCTTCTGACAGCCATGAACACAGATATATTTTACAGTAATGTAACTGTCCGAAATCTCTAGCAGGGAATACAATGACTGCTAGTATTATTTTTCAGCACACCAGCTACACTAAAGAAGTTATATTTGATGAATTTCTTGAAGTTATTTAACTGAAAGAAAAAAGGTACAATAACCATTTAACCTTGGTTTAGTTCTGCTCATTCCTGTTATACGTGGGTAAAATATCATGTACCTTGTATACAGTAACAACGGTAAATTATCAAAATATACTAAGAGCTTTTATTTGTCTCTCACAATATATAATAGAGTCTATGATTGTAGGAATTTGGCATCATGATTTTTGGGTTTGATCTCTCTCATTCTCACTCACTCTTGTGTGTGATCAGTCTTTATATAGCTATATCAGGAGAGAGTGGAAAAACATAGGAGGTGCTTTAACCGATATAGGTAAAGTTACATAAACACTTTCACTATAATCTTGATTTAATAGACTCATATGTCTCTGGAATAGTATACTTTGGTTCGAATGTCCCGATGCGTGATCTCAGCTCAGAGATGAAAGTTTGAGAGAAATTCCCTCAGAGCAAACTTTTGAGTTATACAACTGTGAGGGAAACAAAACACTCTTCCTATTTTAAGGACATTTTAAAAAGATTTCTAATCAATTATATAACTACCTTAAGTGCTGAACTTTACCCTTTAAAATTTTAGCACTAGGTACTCCTCACTGAAACACAGAAAAAGGAATGGATTTAAGACAGCAGGTTGCAGCTTTATTAACTTTAATGAAGGACAGGCTAAACCTCCTGCCCCCTAAAATACTAGATACTTAGCATGGTGTTACATGGCCTCAGACAATATAAACAATAGTTAGAGTTGGCCTTCTTCAAGCCAACCCCTAGGCTTCACCCTACCTCTGAATCTTGCCACTGTGAGAGGGAATGAAACATGCTCGACTGGTACCTTAGTTACTGAAGACTTATGGTCTCCTGTTGTTTCTGCAGGATAATAGTCTACCATCCCTCTCCCAGTTCTCTTGCTTATGTTGGCCTTTGGGAGCTGGCTCATTTGAGCATCTCACTCTCACTAGATACTCGATAGAAGTTCCAACAAAATCACAAACTACATATATTAAACTTACAACTTCTAAATTGCTGTCTTTGTTCCTTATTAACTTTAAACTGAGCCTTCGGGAATCTTTAAGGAAAGCAAATAAACCCAATAAACTTTGCCAGCCTTACCCCAATCAGTTCCACAGCATCTTGGAAATACAGTTAAAATCATTTCAGTTATAGCACATAGAGTACAAAACAACAACTGCAGCAAGATGGCTGCTGAACGCTCAAGAAGGCTTTACCCATGGGGAGGAAGAGGGATAGGCAGTCATCTCTCCCTTTCCCCCTAGTGACTTGCCAGTCAGCAGAGTGAGTCAAAGAACCCCTCTCCACCCAGGTATAGTCCACAGGTGTGTTCTGGATGGGATGGAGAAGGATTCTGAAAGGCTGAGCGGCCCCACCCTTTCTTTCTCTTCTCAGGATCCCACCAGTTGCTTCTCCCTTGCCAACTCAGACACACACACACTCACACCTCCACTGGTGCAGGAGATAGACCCTTGTTGCCTATTAAATAAAAAAGAACAAAAATAACTGAGGTAAAAGCTTGGTTTCATTAAGGTGAATTAATATTTTTTGCTAACATGGGGAGTATTGAGGCTAAAACCTTATCTTTTATCTACCTCAAAAGTTTTCAGTGCAGAACATTTTCTCTAAAGACTTATTCCATTATTAAAAGTTATATCTTACAGAGGAGGAAACTTACAATATCAATGAAGATATACTGAAACACGGGGGCAGATTTAAGGTACAATATTTCATAACCTGTCAGGATACAAGTAGAAGTTTATTTTGGTCATTAGAATCCCCCACTGAAGTTGGATAACACTTTGCTTTCAGCCCTCATGTGTCAACAGACAGGTCACTTAAAATCATGATGTTATAACGTATGGGAAAGCTATCTGACATAATTCGTAGAGTTTTGTTAAATTAATTAGCTATTTTTCCCCTTTTCCTAGAGGTTTACTCAATTGTATTCATGGTGCTAAGGGTGCCTGACTTCAAACGTTTGGAAATTCAAAATAAAGTATGTTCTTTTTATTCTCTAAAACATTTCTCAAATGATTTTTCTTTTAAATATGTGGCATATACAAAATGCATAATAGTGTGTAGTGCAGAAGGCCATTCAGAACTTCTGCCAGTAAAACTTTATAGCACACCACTGTTCTCTGTTTGTATAGCACCTAGCACAATGGGGTCCTTGTCCATAACTAGGGCTCGTAGGCAATATGGTAATACATCATCATCATAGAGTATTCACTCCTTCATTGGCTATGGCACACATGACCGAGCAGATTCGGGAAGCAAGTCATAGAATCCAGGTCTTGGCTCAGTCTCAGCTTCCTAATTATTATACAGTTGCTGCTAAGGGGTAACCCAATGTCACAAGGATTCTAGGAGGTTCTAGAATCAATGCTATCAAAAAGGTATAAATCAGGATTTGGCCCAAATTACTTGCTGTAAAGAAACACTCTATTTAAGGAAAATAGAAGGGCATTTGTAGTATTGCTACATATCTTGGTCAATTTATTTCTGACCTTCTGATAGGGATTTTTTAGTGTGACAAAGCTATCCAAACAAAAAATTAATGTCCCACTCTGGCATTTTCATATCTGCCTCTGATCATATTTTACTGTAGTGAAAAGTACTTTGGTAACGTTGGAGTCTAAGGCAGTTTTATAGAAACAAAGAGCAATGGCTAACCTTACCTCTAAAACGGAATGGTATTACTACTGTACTTTTCTACTTTTGAGGAGATAGTTCTGTGTACGCTTTGTAATTTCCTTCTGCTTTAACTTGAAAAGCATCCAGAGAAATGCATGCATGCCATAGAACAGGGGTTCTCAATCTTTTTCTTTCTGAGGTCCGCCAACATGCTATAAAAACTCCATGGCCGACCAGTGCCACAACTGTTTTTCTGCATGTAAAAGCCAGGACAAGAATTAGGAGGTAGCAAGCAGGACAATTGCCCAGGGCCCCACACCACAGGGGATCCCACGAAGCTAAGTTGCTGAGGCTTCGGCTTCGGCCCCGGGTGGCAGGGTTCAGGGCTCTGGGCTTCAGCCCCATGTGGTGGGTCTTCAGCTTTCTGCACTGAGCCCCAGCAAACCTAATGCTGACCCTGCTTGGTGGACCCCCTGACACCTGCTCGTGGACCCCCAGGAAGTCCCAGACCCCTGGTTGAGAACCACTCCCATAGAAATTTCACCATATAAAAATACACATTATAGGGAAGCACCACTGATTTTTTTTTTTTTGGTCTTTTCTGGAGGAGGGTTCAGATTCACCTGATCTTCTAAGAAAATTGTCTTTGGTACAATAGTTTCATATTTGTTCCTGTGGGAAATTGTCCCTAATTTTATACAATTCAATACACCTGGTGAAGAGGCTCAGAATACAGCTAGCTAGCAAAGGGACTGAGTCACCTTTCTTCCCAACAGGGGATAGTCAGAGCACAGGTTATTATTAACATTTTAAGAAAACTTCTATTGCACTACATTGCAACACTGACTAAATATACTGCAGGACACCACTTGTCTATCCTTTAAACAAGTGTATATTTTCACATTAAATTGACCTGTTTACATTGTTTTCCTGTATGGTATCCACTCCTTATTGCCTTCTGAATTACACTTCCATGCATACAGTTTACTATAATATTTACAGCCAAGATTTTCTCAGGGTTATAATTTACACCGCAATTAAACTAGGAGCATGCCAGACATCAGGGGTTAATGGGTACCCTTATCTAAACGTCATAAAAATTGGTTACCATTTGAAAAAAAACTAAATTTATTGTAAGTGCGTATACTTTTAAATAAAGGTGGTAGAGGAAGACAGAATGCAGGATGGTTATAGTTCCCTATCTTTCATTGTTGAGCCATATTGTTTGGCAGAAAGTTTTTACCCCAAGTAAATTTCTCGTTTGTTTTTTTTAGAGTTTGTGTTCAATAATTCATCGATTCCCAGCAGCAGGGAAGAATGAGAGATTTATGGTGTATGATTGTGTCATGTCTTGTTTTATCATGTCGATAGATAGAAAATTGACCACAACTACAAAAGCCTATTTATAATTCTATTTGATCACCATGGGAACTCATCAAAACAGAGGGCAGCACTGAAGTTTCATTAACAGATCATCTCAGATCTCCTGCTGTGTCCTGTCTTCATTTTCTTTTCACATCATCCCTTTGCTTAGAGCCCCAGCATCAGAGAGGAGGTCAGAGCAG
>NC_066621.1:112165717-112190717 GCF_025201925.1 Gopherus flavomarginatus
TGAGCATGTTTCTGGATCTGAGGTGACTAGAACTAAAAGCATTCTGAGGCTGGTCTTGCTGGTTCTCTCAGCTACTGCTCCATAATGTGAAACTTCTGGAGAGACAGCACATTTCTTTCTTTTTCCCTTGCCATTTTACATTACCTTCATACATCTAACTTGTGATCTACTGTCACCTCTGAGTCTTCATAAAAACCTGTTCTATAGGTGATGGAAAATAAGTGTCAAAGACTTTCTTCTTTTGCATTCTCCAGTTGGTGGTTGCTTAGAGAGGAATTAGTATAGTGGTTACGCCACTTACTTAGGACTTGGTAGACCTGGGTTTAAGTCCCTGTTCTGCCACAGGTTTCCTACCTGAGCAAGTTGCTTAAGCACTGATTTTTAAGCTATTTGGTCCTTAGTCCACTCAGTGTTGCAAGACCTAAGAAGTAGATTGCTAATTCCCATTTTCAAAAGTGACTTAGGCACATAGGATATGTCTATGCTGCAGTTAGAAACTCACAGCTGGCCCACGTCAGCTGACTTGAGTTCATGAGGCTTGGACTAATGGGCTGTTTGTTTGTGTGTCAGCCTGTTAGCCTGAGCCCCACAATTCTGTTTAATTGCAGAATAGATATACCCTCAGGAGCCGAAGGGCCATTGACTTTCAATGAAATCTAGACTCCTAAATGCCTACGTCACTTCTGAAAATGAGTGCAATGCCTAAATACCTTTTAAATATCTAGGCTTTAGCCTCTCTAGACATTGATTCTCTCTCTGCAAAATGGGAATAATAATCCTACCTGCTAGGGGTGTTGTAAGGATAAATACATTTAACACGATTGTGAGGCATTCAGTGACTAGGGTAATGGACCATATAAATACCTTAGAGGCGGTAGAAACAGAACAAGTCCTGATTTTAGAGCAACTTTAACTAAGGAAGAGAAAGTTATGGTACCTCCAGAGCCTTGGAATGTTGCTCAGGTAAAGACCTTTGGCACTGGGCCTCAACTTCTCAATTCAGGTGGAGCACCTTTCCTTTAAATCACTTCAACCAGTTAGCTGAAGCAGTGAGGCAGGTCTACTAGTGGCTGGAAATATGTTTAATCAGTGGCTGCTTAATACAGGATGAGTTAGTTTGGAAGAGGGGAAATCCCTTTGAGACTAAGATTTTGCCTGCAGTTAATGCTGGAGACCACAGATAGCAGATGGCCATAAGTACAGGTTTCACTGTAATCTTTAACTGTTCCCTGTGAAGATTATTTTACCCTTTCTTCCTCATGATTGTCTCATCTTAGTGCCTTATAAATTGGAATGAGCTCTTAGCAAACCACATTAATTTCCCCTTAAAGATGGTCTGTGTTTTGCAGACTGAAACAGCGACCTTAAAAACAAGTTCTAGTTTTTAATTAAATAGACTACATTTTAACAGTTATGCAAACCTCAGGTGCATCTCACTTTGTTGTTGTTTCTTCACTTGTGTATGCTATGGAGCTCTTCTGCTCTCAGGGAGATTTTATATTCTGTGATTTGTATATGCTGGATGTAGGCTTTCTTCCAGTGTATTGGGACAATTACAACAGCCCTTGTCCTTTGTGTAGTTTACATTTCTATTTGGCAGTGACTCATAATTTGTAGGGTATTTACAGCACAAGCATACTAAAGTCTCAATGACATTCTCGATTTCCAGATAACTAATTACCTAATATCTTGTGATATAATTAATAGTAAATACTTCTCTGGGATTTTTTATTCAAAACTGTAAATGATATACAGTAATTACACTCGCAACTAGAGATAATATGATAGGGGTTCAGATTAAAGAATATAATATAGTTTTAGTGAAATGCTGTGTAAATTAAAATGAACACTTTATACATTTACCAACATGTGAAGCTGTGTCTATCTTGGAAAAGTTGTTTTTGTAGTAGTTGTAAACAGTCCTTTCATCTGTTATCAAGGCTTAGTTTGGTGAAAATCACCAGTTTGTTTATTGAAACTAAAGAAAATGCATTAAAATGTTTTTCATAGGAGCTTCAGTGCCGTCTATTGAAATATTTGTTTTTAAACAGCAGCCTTTGTTCCCTTTTCTGATGATACAAGAAAACAGGACCTTTTCACCTTTGAAACCGGCTTTTCCATATTATTCATGCCAGTCTTTTCTCGCTAATTTTATGATTATAATGAGGCAGTGGTGTGCTAGTTAGCACAGGCTGACCTCCTAATTGAAAGGCTGTAAATTCAGTCTCTGTGGCCAGCACTGGCAGAAATTTAAATAAATAGGGCTGCAAAGTCCTTGTGATGGGCTGGCCTCTTGATCAGGGGGCTACCAAAGTCCTAGTCATCTGTCATCTGGCAATGCCTTGTAATTTCTGGGTGTTAACTACCTGACTCATTACAAATCATGATTGTATACAAAGCACAATGAGCAAGGAAAGGATCCTTTTACTGGTTAAACTGAGTTTTCAGCATTTGAATGTTTTTAGCAGCTGGCAAGCTGCCTTTTAACAAATGTTTTCTAACACAGAAATAAGAGTGTGGGTGATATAAACCATAGCTCTGGTGTGTTTACACTATATTTTAAAAATTAGCCCCGCAATAACATGCCGTATGCCACTTAATTTCCAGATCATGGTAAAAGTGAGAAGCTGGCCAGATCAATTCAGAGATAACTTATGCCTGTTTATATCAACCTTTTGTTGATCATAGCTCTATTGTTTATGTATGTGTTGTAGTTTGAAAGAGAAAGTAATATTGGTTTAATATGAGATTTCCTTTCTGATGAGCACTTAGGATTGGTGCTCAGATACTACTGTGGTAAGAGCCATATAAGTACCAAGTTAGATGGATGGCTAGTTATCTGTAAATATGAGCAAATGTGCAGTGTACAACATTTTAGAGAGAAAGAGAGAGAGCCCATGAAACTGTGGCAGCACATATCTGTATACATAAATAAATATCTGTTAAGATCATAATGTAGGTGTTTGACACATGCTCACTGAAGTTCATAACATTAGCTAATACAATATTAGTAATAACTAATAAAAGTTGGTAGTCTGGTATTTTATAGAGCAGCATTGTGCTGTCAGTGCCATGCATCTTTATCATGAATACATCATACAGACAATGGAAATTTTCCATATCCTTTAAAGTTTTGCATTCTGTATATTTGGTTGTTAGACAAATAGAGCAAGCTTTGCCGACTTCATTTTCATTCTTGGCAGCATGTTTTTATCATAAGGCAGATAGTCATTAATTTACAGAATCAACGCTGGGAACAGCTTTTGTGATCTCATATTAAATTTTCCCCTGAATCCGCCCCTTGGCAAAAATTACTCACATCGTTAAAAAATATTTAATTAGGCTGTAGTTTATACCCAGCTCACTGGGGAAATGTTGGAATTAATATGATTTGCATGAATTCTGTTTCTCTTTTTCTGTTAGAGATTAGTTTTGAATTCAGTTCAGAGGGTCGCTGACACTGCCAAGGACTCACAATCGTGAAGGTCAAACAGGTAGCAAATACTTCCCCTGGGTAGCTTTCCTGAAAAGACAACTCAAAATTGCTTTTAATTATGGGTTACCGAAAAGGCCACTTGCTGTTTTTATTTTTCAACAGATCTCTGAAACATTATGTGGCTGGAAGTTCTAGGTAGACCACTTTAGATCACATCTTGAAACAACATACCCAAATGACATCTTTTCTTTTCTTTTCCTTTTCCTTTTTTTCAATTACCTAAAGAATATTTTCTATAAACCTGGGAGTTCTAGTAGCAGTTCCTTTAGTGGAAATAAACTGTTTTCACTTTTAGTGGGTTTACAGAAAATTTGAAAACACCTCAAAGAACATTTAAGGAGCACCGAGTTATGAATCATTTTCCTTCATAGCAGTGCATCTACTTGGTTAATTATTCTCCAGCAGATAAGATACAACGTTTAGTTATGCATTCTCTTGTTTGTGATTTCAAGGGTTAGGAAAAAACCCGGGGGATCTACAATTCTGTGCATTTTTAAAAGAGAATTTAATGGAATATTTAATTAATCTAATCAATCAATTAATCTCTGTTACGTAAATGTTGAAATCTAATTCTTCTTCACAGCTATATCAATAAAAAGAAGAAACGAAATGGCTGCCCACTTATCAGGATAATGGAAAACCATTACAGACACAAAGAGAAAGTGAAATTGTATTAGCTCTGCTGTGCTAGCAGAGATATTGCAATGTTAACAAAGTACTCTCGTATGTAGGACAGACCACAATATGTCCAGTGTGGTCATCTGAGGTGCAGTCTATTTCAGAAGCTCATCCATCAGGTGAATAGATGAAATGTAAGAATAGTCCCCAACTCTTAGGGATTTAAAACCTGCATAATTGACAGAAACTTCATATACTTTGACAATTAAAATATACCATTAGTTAAAAAAATAAATAAAATAAAAAGTCCCATTAGACAGTGCTTTGTAGAGTTGACTTTTACTTTGAGTTCATCTAATCCAAACCATCTGCTTTACAAAATATGTACAGACCACAACATGCTACTGACTAACCAACTGTTGATGAATAAATATTTATATATCAGGTGATTTATATAGAACTATCGGCATTGCAAAGATGAGAGTCAATTTGACCCCTGTTTCTAAAACTGTAAGTCAATCCAGCCTCTTCGGAACTTGGAGCTTTGCCAGAGGTATCTGCTGCACTGATGGCAATTTAATTGATAACAATGCAGATGAAGATTGTTTCATGCACAAACTCATTTCCAAAGCACTCTTATTTTTTCCCCTTTTTCCAAATACTCCCAAATCCATTTTGTGAACCTCCTGGGTAGAAGGGAAAATTAAATCGCAGGTAGCACAGCATTTGTCTTATACAACTTCTGTTAGCAGGTTTATTTATATATGTATATATATAAATCATATATACATATATCTAAATATATATTTAGATAAGTGAGCTCTTATGGCTTCACTGCATAAAAATACATATGTGGGTGTTGTGCAATTTAGTAAAGAATCTTTTATGTAAAAGGTGGGAAGTATATAGAACACAAAGCCATTTCGAAAAGGAAAGTAGAAGATTTGTATAGATGTTGAAATATATGTTTAATGTACTGGGCTACATACTCTAAATTCAATGTGATCTATGAATCTAAACTTCCATGAAGCTCTGGAAGTGTACAGGATTGGGTTACATATACTTAACTACAGATTATGCACATGTAAAAATATGATTCTATTGGCACCTCTTTGATTACTACAGCAATAACCAGATATTTACATCAAGATCTCATTTAGATTTGTATTTAATAAAACCATAATAGCCTCTTTTTATTGCTTTCCTACAGTAACAGAAAAAAGGGAAAGGAAGAGAGCTGGCAAACTTTAGCTGCCTTTGAACCCACTTTCATGCCTTTTAGGTTCAGCAAACCACCATTTCTTTAGAGCAGCACATTTTTTATTTGAATATTGGCATGTTCATTCTTCTGTCCTCTCCCAAGATCTAATTCCCAATGATTTTATATTACACTGCTTTTGGCAAGGAAAGGCCACAGCTTTATTTGCAGCACAAAATTGTCCAAATACAGAAGCATTAATTATGCACATTATGTACAAAAATAATACTGTTAACCTTGCCAGCAGGCAGTCTTCTCAGTCAATGAATAACATCCTTTTCCAGCTGAGGGATATTGAATTCTCTTGCCCGTAGCAGATAGAAACACTGACCATTCTAACCCACAAAAGTATACTGCTTCAAAGTAGGCATACCAAAGGCTTCCAGCTTTACCTGATAGCTACTGAGAATGCCCGTGCTATTCATTTAACATCTCTTTCTCTGTACATAAAGAGAGAGGTCTGCTTTCCCCCTCCTTGCACACCCCAATTATCCCTTGTGAACAACTAATCCCAGTGCAGCCCAGCAGTCCCTCATAGTAACCTGAGACCATGCTTCTCTTACGCAGTATCCTGGATGCCCCTCTTATACACTAATACGGTATAGATTTCTCAGTGAGGCACCACACATGCACTGTAATACACTCTTATTTGACTAGGGTTTGGCTGGATTCCTGCAGTAAGTCAACATCTTTGCCTTGTCTAAGTCCACATTAAAAGTGTGTCACTGAAACAGCTTTAGGATACCTAGAATTGAGACACTGTCACACCTGAAAGGCCATGGCTGTTATCTGATTCTGTTTTATAACATTGCTCTGCTCGTGTCTATAGTGCCTTTCATTCATAGGTATGAATTGCTTTTCAAATACTAATTAAGCTTCAGAGCAATGATGTGTGCTAGGTAAGTAGTAATACATCCATTTAACATATGGGGAAAGTATGGCACAGCAAAGTTATCTGAGATGCGCCTACTGCTACACAATAAGTCAATGTCAGAGAGGGGAACAGAACTCAGAAGTCTTGACTTCCATTCCATTATTATGTGATTAAGAAATCCGTTTCTAGCAATCCTTCTCAGGCCTAAATCTACCAGATTTTCATTATCAGGAGTGTTGTACAATACTGTACTGTGTATATCCCAACTATACACCTGGAATGGCCAGGCCATTGTTAAAGACAAACTCCCTCCCCTGAGGAATCTCATTTCTTAAATGCCCTTCAGAGCCATATATAATGTCAAACTGTTTCCTGCACTCATTGGAGACCACTAAACAAGCCAACAGCCAACTCTTCATATATGCCTCAGTGACTGTACTAACAAATGAAAGAAGGTGTCAGAATAAGCTGGGTGACTCAGGAGAATGTGGCATGGACACTCAGCTCTTATATTTCAGCAGTGTAAAATATTTCCTTTCCTCAGGTAAAATCGGAGTTGTGTTGGCACTCCTCTGATTTTTCACAGTGAACGCTGGATCTCTTAGGCACATGCATTTCCGTTTACTTTTTACTTCTAAGTTCCAGTCCTGCTTTCTCCATTCCAACTTTGTTTGATTTCACAATAGAGGCTAACAAAACCAACTGCTCGCAGTATTTCTTGGCTTGTGCCTTTAAACATTTTTAGTCAATAGAAGGGAAAAGTGAACAGTTCTGTTCTTTATGAAAAGCCTATCTCTTTATTTCTGTCATTCTATCTCTCATATTTGTGTATTGTATATAAGGAGGTGATACCATGTGATAATTTGGCGAGGGATTGGAAAGGGAGCAGTAGGGGCTAGGGTTCTGGACCTCCAGCAGTTTACACACACACACACACACACACACACACACACACACGAGAGTCAGGGCTGATGCATATGGACACTGACATTTAAGCTAGTGTTTGCTATGTGAATAAAGACTTACAGATAAAATAGAAGGGAAGATGAGGAGGATGAAAATCTAATGTCTTAATCCAGGTAGCAGCCTGCTGTTTGGCCACCCTGATTCTCACCTCTCCCCATTCCCTACCTCTCCAAAATAACACTGTTCAGAGAGTTATCCCTGCTGCCACTCTGACCACATGGCTTATCCAGCCATATCACTACACTCTTTCAATCCTTTGACTGACTTCAGTTTTTTACTATGTCGAATTTAACGTTCTGCATAATTTATAACTGCCTACATCTCTACTCTCATTGTTTCTTTACTCCAATACTCTTAGTCCTTTCTCTCCACTGTTCCCTTCATTTCCTTCTCTCATTCTTTGCTGTGCACTTTCTTTCATGCCACTTCCTACACTTGTAGCAGACTTGCACTTCTAGTCTGCCAACCACCCTTCTCTTTCATTCTTCAGATCCTCCCTTAAAACTCAGTTGTTCCTTGAACTCTTTCTGTGTGTTCTCCCAATGATCTCTCCACACTCTCCCTTACATGAGAAATTGTCCTGTGTTCTTTTTTCTTGTCTCTGTTAAATGATCAATTCTCTGGGACGAGATTTCTTTTATTCTACTGTGTGCTTTACAAAGCACCATGTACATTGCAGTATTGCCTAGATCCTTATTAACAGAAGAAATATAAGGACATTTAAAAATCTGAAGGAAATAATCTTAATTTACAGAAAAAAGCATCATAAAAAGTATATATTTTGCATCTCTGTATCATTGCCTTTCAAATGTATACATTTCTGGCTGCTAAAAGAAGGAAAGATTGCAAAGATGAGATGAATAAGTAAAAGTTGAATATGAGGATATCAGCTTCATCAAATCTGTAAACTACTTTTAGAAGTCGTGTGGGTTGGAAGGTGTTGGCTGCGTTGTTTACAATGCCTTTGTATGATAGTCATTATTTCATACTCCTGATGCTTATTCTGTAATGTTTTGTTTATAGTATTTTTCTTAATTGTATCCTTCATTATATAAAGTCAGGTCTTTACCATATGGTTCATTCAAATAAGTCTTGTGTGTGTTCAACTTATATATCTGCAGGAATTGCTTGGCTTGTTTGTAACTGTAGGAAAGTGTTTTCCTATTTACCTGAGAGTTTATAGACATTAAAACATAAATCTTTTAAAATACTTGTATTTATTCTGTTTATTTTTGACATAATTGCTTTACCTGTCATTTGAAGGGTAGTGCAACAGTACCCATTTTAATGAATTCCTTCTAACATGAATGTGTTCTGTGGGTTAGTAGTAAACAAATGTGTATCTTAAAAGGTCTTAGAAATGTTTCAAACATTTGTCCTTTTTTTCTTTAACATATCTCAGATGGAAATGCACCTGTGAATCTGTGTTTTTTGTTTGTGTTTTCACAGAACCACATTTGTATGTCCTAGAAAAGAATCAATATTACGAATGAGAAATCTTAAAAAAGTCCTTAATTATACATCTGTTTATCGACATGTAATATTTCATGTTTCCTCTGATTTTTTTCTCCTTTTAGCTGACACATGAGGACTTTGAAAGGAGTAAAACCAGCAGAGTAACAGGGAGATGCATGCAAAGTTGTTAAATGTGATGGCAAAATAAAAAAGCTTCAGTCAGTATGATCAGGTTTAAAAAAAAAAAAGACAGCCAGCAAACTGTCTATCATCTGATGAAATTTGACAGTAGGGATTATGGCTTTGATGGACCAGAACAGCTAATAGAAGAAGCTGACATTTTTGAAACCCTGCTAATTAAGGGTTCCTTCCTTAATATTAAAATAAAGTCTTTGTCTGGGTTTTATGGTTGGAGAATCAGGTGTTTTCATTAATATATGCCAGTCAGTCTTAATAAGCTTGGAGGGCAGAGGAAGTTATTATTGAGTGACCTTCTACAAAATAAGCATGTTGCTAAGGGCTCTAACCCTGCCCTGTTCAGACTGATGAATCTCATTTCCAATGCAAAAGCTTCACAAGAAATCCAAGTATTCTCTGTGCAATCACAGAAAATAATCCTTGTGTCTCTTGTAATGTCCAGAATTGCCACTTACTATACTACTACTGTACAATGAATATTACAATACACATTATTTTTCTAGCACAATTGTCTACATTTCCGAATTGCCAAGAATAGAAAAACTTATTGTGAAGACACTTGTATTGAAAAGTCAGCTCAGTTTAATACTTCTCAAACAATCATCTACTCCGTTCATGAATTATAATGCACGGAATACATCTGACAATACTAGCTTTGAAAGAGATATGTCTATACTATTACATATTCATTTTCAAATAGATTTCAAACAGATTTTAAACCATTCATTGAAATTCATTGAAATGATGAATTCACAGTTGGATTTTGATTGACTCTTAATCTAATTTAACATGTAATAAGTTTTCACCTTTGTGTAGTAGTTTTGCTTTTCTGTTGTTTTTTCAAGCTTAAGAGAAAGGGCGTGGTAGCCTTCTAAGAGTCTTCTCAAATTTGCAGATAAAAATTAGAAAATGAGCTAGTTGACCAGATGAAATCACTGAAGCATCATAGCTACTGGTGGTGTGTCTCACATCCACTCTGCATGCACTAGCTAATTTCAAATATCCCAAGACTTCCTGCAGATATTTATTAATGCTTTCTTGCTTTGTGGCTTCATTTATTTTTTCTTATTGGGTCAATCAGTTCTCTTAATGGTTCTGTGAGATGCTCCACCCACAGTAAATACAGTAGATAATAGATGAAAATCAAAGCAACACATTGAGTTTACTGACACTGTAATAATAAAACAATATGGCTGCCATGTAGAAGTGCCACAGTTGGGAGAATGTATAAGCTCTCAGGTCACTCAGTGAATTTCTAAATTTTGCATCTCTACTGGGAGACAACCAGCTGCATCATGTTTACAGATGCTAATGATGGCAAAGCAGATGGAGATGCTTTTTTAAAGATGCAAGCAAAATCTCCCTATCACAATCTTTACATTATTTGGTAAAACTCATTCAGAACAAGTTCTTATTTACAATGGTAACCATGCTAAGATGCTGTCAGAACTTACTTACAGCAATAGAAGTAAACATACATACATACAAACATATACACTTGTATATCACTAGTATCATTGCCCATAAATGCACCGTGGATCCAGTGAGACAATTCAAGGCAGTGCAGGGTCACAGCCAGAGTTGATGTTCAACACATAAGACAGAACTGAGGTCTTTTTGGTTCATTTCTTGTGGCTGTCTGGGTAGGAGTTATAATTCCCCAGGGCACTTTTACAGACCACATATTTACAGAGAATAAACCAAATGTCCTGCGAAACATCCTCTGTGTCAGAAAAAGGCCCCCTATCCCAGGCAATGTATGAATTATTTCTGAATGCCAATTGGATGCCACATATTGAATACAAGTAACAAATATTTAATCCAGTTACTCTAAAAAAATCCTTTGAAATGGTTTGAATATGAAAGGCTGTCTGTACAACCATCTTTTATTCCCATAAAGTCAAAGGCAGCTATGCACTTTGGACTTATTATATCTGTGTTGGATTTATATACTTCAAGACTGAAATTTTAGGCTCTTTTATCTCTTATTTTTTTAAATAGAATTAACTTAATTTTGCTCGAATTCCCTATAATCAACCTAACATTCTTATGAGGAGAAAAAGTAACACAGACACACACACACAGCATTTTTGTATCAGAATCTGGAAGGCTGTCAAAATTATAAATCATTGTGGGTCTATTTTACTTGTTCTGAAGTTCAGTTTTGTGGGAATATTAGATGGTCTGAAGCTTATGTAATATTAATGGATAGATGTGAACATTACAAAAAACACACTACAGCTTGTTCTAATTAGCATCTTTGTTGGCAGTCATGGGCCATGGAGAGTGAACTACCATCTCTCCCCTATTAGTGGTCCCTTCACGTTGAGTTGAAGCAGATTGTTGGACCAACATGGAAAAGCTATTCCTATTCTGTGTAGAAAACAGAGGACTTCAGACTCTACTTTCACTATAAAAATGTTTTAAAGGTAGAAGAAATGCAAGGTATTGTAGTTGAAGTGTCTGAATGTGCAGCAGACCTTGCTCTTCTCAAAGAAATTGGACTCACAACTTGTGAATCAATATATTATAGAATAGTTTGTCTTATTTTATATTGAATTTAGAGCTCCATGAATTATTGTAAAACAGCCTGATCCAACTCGAGTTGAATCTGATGGCAAAGCTCCCATAGACTTCAGTGGGAGTAAGATCTAGCCCTCAGAGAGAAATACTTGATTCCCATCCTTGTTGGCACTGTTCTGCAAAATAGCACAAGATCTTTGTTATGCCCTCAGCAATGTTTCTTGTAATGCCTTCCATGACTCATCTAAGAACCAATATTAGTGCTTATTCATCTACAAGGAAGAAAGCAGAAATTATCATCTTTATGCAGAAATCAATATTCATAAATAAAATAGGCAAAGTCACTTTATTCAAATACTGTAAATGCTATATTTTTACTGTAAATGAAATCAAAACAAGGTCATTCTGTTTTACTGCTGCAAAACAGATGGAGAAATTTGTTCCACCTTTTGTTAGATTGGTTTCTGTCTGCAACCTCTTCTGGTTAAAAATAAAGGGCTACTTGTGAAGGAGGAAGAGATTTATATTGCAGCAGAAGCCAACAAGTACTCTCCAGTTCCAAATGTTCTGAGTGCCGCACAAGACAAGAGTTATGGCAAGACAACGGTGCTTCAGAATGTTGGAAATGGACTGCAATGATTTGCTGGCACTAGGGTAATGATTTATAATTGGGGTAAGTGTGGTACCGGGATTGAGAATCAAGCAATGTCAGCTCAGTTTGACAAATTGAGGCCCCAAATCTAGGGTCAGTTAATATGTGTTTAGATATCTATTAATTAACCGACTACAGCAGTAGTATATAAAATGTGATTCTTGCACTAAAAGTGACACTGTAGTGAGAGATCAGAACACATGACATGCTGTAGCATATGTCAGCATTCTGCTAGTCATTATTATACAATGTAAGCCTGGTTAATATTTAAGAGCCAAGCACAATGCATACCAATTGAGAAGATTTTTTTAAAAAAATACATAATAATACAATAATCAATGACCATTTCTTAAATGTGAGGATAAATGGCCACTTTGAGTAGCAGGAAGAGCATAGGTAAGTAACTGTAGCAACAGTCAGTGACATGGACATTCTGTATTTGTCCCACCTTTGGGATATGAACAGATTCTTAAACCCTACCACAGTCTTGCTGTACAGTATATCAATTCTTGTGCAACGGGAAGTCATTGGATGATGTAATAGTTAATTACCAGTTGCCAAAAGGGCATTTTTTTGTAGATAATGTCCAGCTAGTCATGGCTTGCCTAACTTCTGGCCTTTGGCGAGAGTCTCAGGCTTCCCATCCTGTTCTCTGACTCTCCACTCAGCTGTTCATGTTCCTGTCTTTTGGGCTGATCATCAACATGTTCCCCTGGCATCTTTACCTCCTGTTTCCTACAAGTGGCTGCTTTCCCTTGGCTGCTGGATGGTGCCTAATCCTCCTTTTTTTCTCCCTCACCTTGACATGATTGCCACTTAGCGTAATCACATCTCTTGGTTGCTCCATCAGCTCCTGCTCTGAGTGGCTTATAAGTGTGGAATGATCTAAGATAGTGAGCAGAGCAGGGTCGGTGCAACCATTTAGGCAAACTAGGCGGCCACCTAGGGCGCCTAGTGGTTGGGGGCACCTAAAAGCCCCCTCAGGCGAGGAGGTGGAGGTGAGCTGGGTGGGGGGGTGCGCGGAGAGGGTTGCCCGCAATAATGAGGGGGGCACACAGGGGAACCGCTCCCTGCCCCAGCTCACCTCTGCTCTGGCTCCTCCGCTGAACACACAGCCCAGCTCTAAGTCTCCTCCAATCAGCGCTGCAAGCCTGGGCTGGGAGGAGAATTAGAGCAGCGCCAACGTGCTCAGTGGAGAGGGTGGAGCTGAGGTGAGCTGGGGCGGGCTACTCAGGCGGGCTTAGTTTCCGCAGGAGGTCTCCCCAGGCAGGGTTAGCTGCTGGGGGAAGGGGGGAAGTCTCCCCAGGTAGGGTTAGCTGCCGGGGGAGAGGGGGGAAGTCTCCCCAGGCAGGGTTAGCTGCCGGGGGAGGGGAAAGGGGGGAAGTCTCCCCAGGCAGGGTTAGTTGCCATGGGAGGACGGGGGGGAGAGGGGTTAGCTGTCGCGGTGGGGGAGGTAGCTGCTGCGGGGGGGGCTCCCCAGGTGGGGGGCTGAGTTAGCTGCCGTGGGCGGGGGGGCGGGGTTAGCTGTGTGGGGGGTGCAAGGTGGAAGTTTTGCCTATGGCGCAAAACTTCCTTGCACCGGCCCTGGAGCAGAGTAGCAGAGTAGCCAGCTGGAGAGAAGTGAACTGGACTACAGGTATATCTCATCTGTCCCTGACAGACACCTCAGGAGACTGAATGAGCAAGACGGGATTAGAGAAGGAGAAGATTTTAGTGGAGGGAAGAGATATGGGTGCCACAGAGAGAGAGAGAGAGAGAAGCCTCTCAAGTCTCCTGCAAGAGAAGACAGTTGTGCTGCTCAACCCTGAAGATTTCCCGTTAGCCTGGGCAGGGTTTCCTCTGAACCCAATGCACTCACATATGTGTCCACTCCAGAGTGATTTAAAGGGCTAGAGCAACAGAGCACAGGTGAATTGGTTCCTCAGCCATGCTTCAACAGCTATGGAGTAGGATGCCATTCTAAAAGAGATCTGTATTTGGACTGGAGAGCTACGTGGGGAGAAGGGAGGGGTGAAAGTAACTTAAAGGACTTAACGGTACTCTGGAGCCCTTACGAGGGGGCGGGGCCTCTGCCGGAAGAGACAGGGCCTTTAAATACCCAGGGGCTTTAAATCAGGATTTAAAAGGGCCCGGGGCTGGGGCTGTGGTAGCAGCAGCTGGGAGCCCTGGGCCCTTTAAATCACCCCGGAGCTACCAGCTGCAGAGGCGGCTGGGAGCCCCGGGAGTGATTTAAAGAGCCTGGGGCTGCAGCTGTTGCTACTGCAGCGGAGCCCCGGGCCCTTTAAATCACCATCAGAGGAGGCCCCAACCTCTGGCGGAACTTTAAAGGGCCCCTGGCCCTTGACATCACCACCAGAGCCCTGCTGCCACTACTCCAGGGTGCCAGCAGCGGGGCTCGGGTGACAATTTAAAGGGCTCCAGGGGGTAGCAGCAGTGGGAGCCCTGAGCCCTTTAAATTACCACCCGAGCCGCGCTGCCGGAACCCTGGGGTAGCAGCGGCAGCCGGGGGCTCGGTCGGTGATTTAAAGGGACTCCGGCTGCTGCTACCACCCTGGGCCCTTTAAATTGTCCCCGGAGCCCTGCGGTAGTCTGGCAGCAAGTTAAGGGGCCCGGGGCTGTAGTGCTGGCCGAGCCCCTGGTCCTTTAAATTGCCGCCGGAGCCGCGCCACTGCTACCCCAGGGCTCCAGCAGGCTCTGGGGATGATTTAAAGTGCCCGGGATGGTAGCGGCTAGTGGAGCCCCAGACCCTTTAAATCATCCTTGGAACCCTGCTGCCAGAGCCCTGGGGAGGTGGCAGCGGGTCTCTGATGGCTATTTTAAGGGCTAAGGCTGTAGCAGCTTCCACAGCCCCAGATCATTTAAATAACTGCCGGAACCCCACTGCTGCTGCCCCCGAGCTCTGGGGATGATTTACGGGGCCTGAGGCGGTAGCTGCAGCAGGCGTCCTGGACCCTTTAAATCGCCGCCCGAGCCCCACCGCCGCTTCCCCAGGGCTCCAGCAGCAGGCCTCTGGCGGCAATTTAAAGGGCCCAGGGCTCCAGGCCCTTTAAATTGCTGCCAGGGGAAGTCGATCTGCCCCAGTACAGCGAACCGGCTTACTTTCATCTCTGGGAGAAGGAGCAGCCTTTTTGGCCCAAAGATGACATAGGGAAGGTTGGTAGAGGACTAGGCAATCCCTACATCAAATGCAGACAATTAATTTAATGTAAAAAATACCAAGAGCACTAAATGTAAGTCATAAGCAGAAGTTTAGCGATGCAACATTTATATAGAAATGATCTGTCATCCTTTTGAAAACTATTCTCCTGAAGAGCACTTTTTCATGTGGGCTTTTATGTTTCCATTTCCATTTACAGTGTAAGCTTCCTAGGATAAGGACATGATTGTTAAGTTTCTTGTAAAGTGCCGTATGTATCCAAGATGGTATGTGCACAATGAATATAATAGTAATAGCAATAATTCAAATGAAAGAATGAGTGGGAGCTGTGGGCAGAACTGGGATATTCATTTCACTCCTCTCTCTGATCAAGGGGAAAGGGTATCAGAAATCTTCTCTTTTTCCCATGAAAGCAGGAGGAACATTTATTTTATTGGTCAGTTTTGTGGTATACCAATGTTTTGAAAAATAGTTTGACTGTGAAACCTGAACTTCCAGCAGGCTCATCCTTCCTCCCTAATTATTAGGCTTGAATTCCCTTTTGGTGTGAAATTGTTTGCTGCCTTCCTTTTACTCTGTTTGAGAAGGAGCTTCAAAATGTTAAGGCCTATGCAATATAAAACAGCTTTTTATTCACCTACTAAAATTAGCAACATTCTAACTTAATTTGCCATTGGTATTTAAAGTACTCCCATCTGCCACCCCCACGCAAGCAGAGCCTTGCCCAGGAAAAGGCCACACGATTACATCTGAAGAATTCCCTTTGCTGGCTGGCATAGGGTTTGGAGAGGCTTATCCATAGAACTTTGTTTCCTCCCACCCCAAGTGTCAGTCATTTAAGTTATATCTGTAGTTGCAAAGAACCACCCTTGACATTCTGGTTCAGCAGCCAGAGGAAATAGAAATAAAAATATTATAGTGAGAGTTGAGCTAAGAGAAATTAAGAGCATATGATAGTAGACAGGCATCCTAAGCAGTCTAGCACCTGATGACAGTAGTAGCTCTTAACACTAATGAATAGATAGTACTTTGAGTCAACTGCCTTCATCTTCAATCCTTGACCCAGTTCCTAGAGAAAACATCACCACTTCATAGGGAGGTGTTAAACATTTTATATTCAGGCCAAAATTTTCAAAAGCGAGCTCTGATTTTCAGTGCCTCCATTTTTAGGTGCCCAACTTTAGATGTCTCAAGTTGGGCACCCAAAATCAAATGCTACTTTTGAAAATGTTGGCCGTTGCCTGTGAGGAAAAATTTAAAATATTTTTCATAATGTTTCTCACACAGTAACTTTTAGGATCTGATTCTCCTTTCCTACATTGGTTTCAATCAAAAGTGACTCCACTGAAGTCAGTGGCGTTACACTGATGTAAAACCAGTGGAAAGGAGTGAAGAAGTTGCTAGTCTCACAGACCATTTAGTGAACTATTTAAAAGGAATTTGTCAATGGGCCCAAACCAGAAAATTTACTTTTGGATCAAGTTCATGGAGTGCTCTGACCTGGGGTCAGGGGTGGAGGTTGGGCACAGGTTAAATGAGGTAAGATCCAGGTACAAAAATCAATTCTGAACCTGTTTTTAACCCCAATTCAGAAGCATTTGGGACCAGCGTTTGGTTCAGAACCCATCTGTCTTATTGGTTGCATTCCAAATCGTAGGGAGCAGGTGTCCCCATGGCAAAACTCCATCACCACAATTGACATTATTTGGGCCCTTATTGCTAGTCTCAACAGAAAGGCTAAGGACTCAATAGGTGTGAAACCTTCATTGTCAGAGACGGTCTTTTCTAAGTCAGAGCTGTGGAATTATGTGGAGAAGCCTGTGCTACTACTACCGCTTCTCTCCTGTGGGCAAATAAGGGACCTCATCTGCAGGGTTGTTAACCTGGCACTTTTCATGATCACTAAATAAACTTGAAGAACAATTTAAAAAGCATGAGAATTAAGTCTTGATTTCACTGTTTTTGTTTATTTACAAATGTATTTTCATTATTTCTTCAAATGTTCATAAGAAGGAAAACCAAAGCTTTAGAGAGGCAGTAAGGTGTGTTCCATAAATGAACTGAGCATCAGTGAAGTTTATTAGAAAGTATGTGGAGATCTGCGAAACAAGTCCAGGGAAATTCATGGACATTCAGACATAGAACTTGTTAGCTGCATGTCAATAGAATGGGATTCTGTTACTTTCAGACCAATTTTAGAAATTGTGTGAGTGCTGCCTTTGCTATGACATCTTTCCTCCTGCTTGCTTTGTTGAAAAGAAATCATTCTGGGGAAAAACATTGCAGCATCAGAACTTCTGTTTGCTTGATGCCATAGCATCCTTCTTGCAAGTTTCAGGCTTCTAGAGAAGTTATTGCTTTTGGGGATGCATTGTATGGTATTAGAATATATATGCATGTCTTATTGGGTAATTTACAAGAGTTTTAATTTTAACCCATTACTATTGGGCAGAAACTTCTTTCTCCTCGTTCTACTAATTTATACAATTACTTCTTTTAAACTAGTCTTTTTTTTTCTGTATTTTTCCTTTAGGTACATCAGCTAACTAATATCTGGAATGAGACAGAGCAGTAAAAATACCAAGTTTCTGTCAAAACAGTTAATAAATATTCAGTTTAGTTCTGTGATATGTAAGAAGTTATGAAGATGGTATTGATACAATACCAAGGGAAAACCTACTGTAATGAAGATATCACATTATTCTTTTATCACTATTATCCTATAAACTGTAGTACAATGTTGTAGTTGCCACATCATGTTCCATACTGCGTCTGTAAACTTCCGTGGTAAGGCTAGATGGAGTCAGGTATATAGAAACACACTAAGTTATGTAAAATGAGTGATATATGCAGTCGTTAAAATAGTAATGATTTAATTTGTCAATCTTAGCATTTAATATAGTAAATATAGATAGATAATGAATACATGGAAAATATTCATTATAGTATAAAATAGAAACAGGTTTTACTATGACACTGAACTAGATTTCTATCACCATATTTCTCCTTTAAAAAGTTATTTAAACTAATCTCTTAAGGAGTTTACACTGAACTGTCTATTTCCCCATCCATGCTGTACTGTACATGTTCAGTCAACGAAGATGTACAGTAGCATTGAGTTGCGCAGTTACTACAATGCTGAGATTATACAGTATTGCTCACTACAGAGGGCCTAGCAAACTATATTGGCATGCCTGCTTGATGGATGAGAAAACAAATTAGACTCTGTTTCCTTTCTGCCAACAGGATATGATGACTCTGATGTGGAAAAGTCAACTGAAATGTCAATATATTTACATTTTTCACCAAACTTCTAAGTTGTAAACTATATCTCAGATATTTAGAGTAATAATGAGGATTTTATGACATATCAGGTAAAGAGTCTTTAAAAACAAAACCTTTCCCCTCAGTGAATAGACTGGGTGAGTATAACTGGAGATTATGGCCTTGGTGCCACAAAATACCTAAGCATGTGCTTAACTTTAAGCACTAATTGTCCCATTGACTCTAATAATTGTTGAATTGGGGCCTTTGGGAGCAGCATTTCATTTATAAATACTGTTTAACAAGGTATGAAAAGGATCAGAAAAAAAGTTACTAAACCAGCATTTTTGTAATAAATATGTTTTTATTTAAAGTTGCACCACTAAAAAAGAGATACTGGTCCTGATTCTTTGTTCATTTCATTGATATAAATCTGGGGTAGCTCTGTTGAGGTCAGTGGGGCAACACAGTTGTAAAACCAGCATTAGCGAGAAAAGAATCTGGCACACAGTATGCACATATATAGCAGGTAAAGATTCCCATTCAGTAGTTACTGTTTAGTCAGTATTCCCTCTCCCTCGCCCCAGATACTACACAGTTACCACACATATTTCTTATTCTCAGTATAGGTAATGGAAAAACAATATCATCTCAGATTCTACTGTGTGGTAACTGTTGACAAATTCTAATTTCTTTTAATGGTGACTACTCTATATGCATACCAACAAACCAAGTCAGAGAGAGGATTATGACTCAAAATAAGAGTACATTATAGCCAGAATTAGAACTCAGGCCCTTCTGATTCCTGGCATTGTATTGATTCCTCCAGGCCATATTTTGCATGCTTACTCAGCTCACTTAGAAAACATGTTTTCCGACTAATCAGGGTAGAGTCTGAATATAATGCTATCTTTCCTGCTGCGTACATCATAATTATGGATGTTAGAAAGCACCGATCATCAATCTTAGTTACTTTAGAACGTGGTTATTTGCTGCTATTGGTCAAACAAAGAGATGTACAAAGAATCAGACATAATGCGACTTCATTTTCATGGAGGTATTTTTGTATACGAAGTACTGAGAATAGCTGGACTGTAAGCCACTTAACACTGTCCATTCCACAGTGTTTTTATTAATGATTATGTAAGTAATAACACATGGCACATGGCTGCATTGGAAGCCCACACCTTATTCCTTCAGCCATCCAAGAAGCATGAATATCCAGCATAATCAGTTCTTTTCTTCCTTCTCTGAAGTAGTGGATAATTTAAAATGACCTATCCCACATCCAGCAAGCTGACATCCTTGGCAGTAGGAGTGGCGGCTGACAGTAAAGCAGTTAAAAGGTACTGGCAGAAGTCCTATTCGGCAAACCATTCCTATTCAGCAAAACACATAAGCATGTGCTTAAGTCTCATTGACTTCAGTGGGATTTCACGTGTTGCCTGATATTAGGAGGTTAATAATATTATTTTAGATAATACAGGCCAATTAATCTGATCAGAAGATAATAATGTTCTTGTCCCAGAATCAGGCTACACAGAATTTACAAGGACACTCACACTCAAACAAATATAGCCTTAAACACTTTTATTGAGAAAAATGGATTAGTAATCAAATGGTAAAAGAATCAGAGTTACAAAGGCAATAATATTTTTCTAGAGATACATGTGATATTATGTACTATAAAGCTTTTGATTAATATACTCACACCCTTTCTTGATAACCTGGTGGGAAGAGACAAAGGACCAGCCTTGCCTCTGGCATGCCAAAAGAGTTCAGGTCCAGGTTCCTCAATTCTTGAATGGGAGGTGCAAAGCTTAGGAGGAGCTGAGAGCTATAGAAGACTAAAGAAGTTAATTTAGAGTTTTACTTAACTAACTGACTTAAAACTTACAATTGAGGACTAATAGACAAAAGATAAACAAAAAAATAAGAACAAAGAAGCCTTGAAGTTTAAAAGCTTAGAAGTTTCCTTGGCACAGTGGATCTTATAGAGCTTCTGCCACTTGAGGCTTCCTTCTATGTCCAAACTTAGTTTCCTCACCCACAAAATGTTGGGGGTACACTGTCACGGCGTCACCGGGCGATGCTCTGGAACTGCTCCCCACCAAGCCAGTCAGGACTTTGGGGAGCCTCCTCTCCCTTGGAGCAGACTTGTTCAGGGCAAGAAGCTTACACAGCTTCACCTCCTGGGTCTCTCCTTGGAGCATTCAGCATCCTCTGCCCCTCCATGCGCTTCCCACAGCGAGTCCACCCCAGCGGGGTCCTGGGGAAGCCACCGGGTTCTGCACCCCCACTTTGCAGTCAGACGTGACTCTCAGCCAGCCAGTAAAACAGAGGTTTATTCGATGACAGGAATAGGGTCTAAAACAGAGCTTGTAGATACAGCGAACCGGACCCCTCGGCTGGGTCCATTCTGGGGGGCAGTGAGCCAGACCCCCAGGTCTGCCCTCCACCCTTGACCCCAGTCAGCTCCAGACTAACAACCCCTCCCAGCCCCTCCTCTCTTCCCAGCCCCCCTCCCGGGCCAGGAGGTCACCCGATC
Organism: Gopherus flavomarginatus; assembly: GCF_025201925.1. Taxonomy (NCBI): domain Eukaryota; kingdom Metazoa; phylum Chordata; order Testudines; family Testudinidae; genus Gopherus; species Gopherus flavomarginatus. Next base: position 112,186,727 of record NC_066621.1, read on the forward strand.
CCCCTGTCTCCAACACCCTCAGCCGGCACCCCTGCAGAGGAGGGGCCCAGGCCACCAGTCGCTAGGAGACAGAGTGTCAGGCATTCAGGTGCACTGGCCCCCTGCTCTGCCAGATACTTAAGAACTGCCATGGGGACACTGAGGCACCAACACAGCACCCAGAGAAAACACCAAGAACTTTCCCAGTTCGTCACATCCACTTACTCCATAGGCTGGTATTTTGTGTGTATTGATGGCATATACATACATACTAATGACATTAGCTCATTCTCACATCTGTTATTTCTGTCTTAACCAGTTATTTCAGTTCTTTCCAAATTGTGGTGTACCTTTTAAGTACAAAGAGGGTATAAACTTAGGCAGCCCTCCTATACCACCTAGCTTCAATGCGTCTTTTATCTATCTTTGTTACAGGTTGCAACCAAATATGGACCTTGTGCTTTAGCTCATCATCACTCTCTAGGTGAAAGGTCTCAAACATATCTACACTAACTTAGCCTTAGCTCAACATACAGGATATAGCCTATAGGTCCCTTGAGTTACAGCTAATACACACTCTAATATAAACCTATAAACCCATTATTACCTATTTTAATAAAACCAGTAGTCAAACCCATAAGAAAAGATATATAGCCAAGCAAGCAGGCTACCGTAATAGGTTACACACCATATGCTTAACAGTTTTGCTGAATTGCAGAATGCTGAAAGTGCCATTTTCGCAGCAGTATATAGCAATAGCCAACAAACTCCAAAAGATTGTACTGAGTTACCTGCAAAAAGTTGTAAATGGAACAATTTGTAGGGCAAACTCTAGTAAGCATGCACCTCACTCTTACGCATTTGTTATTCCCAGAGCCCATATACATCTGAGGAGGGGTAAATAGGCTAACGACAAATCCCAGCCTGTGCATTTATATGGGACTCTGTCTGATATATCCTTTAATGTCTGTATTTGTTAAACTGCAGGCTGAAATAAAGAATGCTGTTAAGCTGTCTCTTCTAGATATTGGGTTATTCAATGGCTACGCGCATTTTTGTCAACCAGGGTTGCAGTGATTCTCTCAGGGATTTTTGTTGTCATTGCCATGAAAGTGTAACAGGTCCATAGCCTCAGTTTTGAAATGTCTCTGATCCAACTCAAGATTGGCAGTAATAGCAAAGTAGATCATAACTATTTTAGTAATCCAGTGCCTCAAAAAGAGAAATTAATAGCATTTTGTGTTTCATTTTTGAATTTTACAAGTATGTCAGTGGTGTCACTAATGCATCCATAGCCTATCAAAAACACATGGGTTTATTTACAACTCCTTTAAAGACTATTTTAAAGTAATATTGCGCAGAAAAAAAATCTTGTTAACTCTTTCATCAGATTTTTCTTGGAAAAAAGCCTTAATTGTATGTACACACATAACATCGCATTCCTCTTGGCGAATGCCAGAATGACCCGCTATAACAAAATGTGGGTGACTGTGAAGTCCTGGTATTACCCTTTACATGATTCCATCATGATTAGTGATCACTATCCGTGATCTGAGTGTTGCAGCACTTCCTAATTAGCTCTTCAAGTCAAAGTCTCTAGCTTGTTCTTAAAGGCAAGTTAAAATGATCAAGGCCTGTGTCTGATAAATTCACCTCTTCTGAATCATAAATCCCATGTATTTCTGCATCTCTGCCTCTGAGGATGATACCTCCTGTTGCTTAATTTCCTGTTTCACCTACGACAAAGCTACAAAAATCTCACTGATTTTTTTCTGTTGGTGTGGGAGCAGTTGGTTGAAAGGTATGGAGGGTGTAGCCAAGCTACAACTGCCACACTGTTGTGTCATTTTCACATGCATATATGTAGTGTTTGTAAATATATCACATTTTGAATCTGTTTTCCTTGTTGTCAGTCACTATGTAATACAGAAGTACATTGATGTGAAATGGTTACTTGAGCTTCATAGTCAATAATCCAAAGCATATAGTGAAAGGTATGTTGAAGTATTTCTAGAAGAGAGTTTTGATTGAAATACAATAGTGTAAAACTGACAGATATTGTGTATTAAAATTCTATAATTTACCTCCATACAAAATGAGTGATTTTTTTCATATTCGCTAATCCCCAAACAAAATAATCATCAAGAAAAAAATACACATTTTATTAGTTTCATTTAATTTCTTAATTGCTCATATTCAGTTTACCAATTTATTGCTATGTGAAATGCTTAGAGGGAATGCGTACATTAAAGGGATTATTTACATGTAATCCCTCCCTCCCAAAGGATATGAACTGATCATTTTAAATCCTGATTTACGGTCTGTAACAATACCAGATGAATAAAATAGTTACTGTAAAATAATATAGCTGGTAGAAGAGTAATACAGCATGAAAGTATGATTTAGTACTAAAATCTTATTTTCACTGATGGTCTTAGTAAAGGTATGTGAACTTCACTTTTAGAATTTAGGTGGACCACACTAAAAATTGCTTGCTACACTAGAGCCACTTCTTTTGTGGGAGTGTTTGCCATTTGTTTTAAATAGAACCCCCTAGGGACTCTGCAGAAAATGTAACCTATGTTCTATTCAGGATGTGGATAATTTTCAGATGAGGTGGTGGTTTTACTGGGGAGGAGGTTTATAATTAATTTCAATATAATTGGCAAGGATTTGCTATGGAAATACAGAATTGCCGCTTGCTCATTACCCATGGATATCTCTGTGTGTACCTGTTTGCCAGTCAAAGGGTGGTGGGGTGGGAAAACAACATGCAATGATAAGAGAAAAGAGAAGTTAGAGGCATTAACCATATGGAAACCAAAGGAGGGAAACTGTCGGACTCTTGGTAGAACATCAGATTGTCCCATAAAAAGTGGTCAAGAGACTGTCCTCAATGTGTGGCCCGCTCACTACTAAATTATTGCCTAGCAGAGCCCTCTATTGACTCTTTGGCCATCCATATAGCACACATTTAATCAGAAATATTAATGTTCTGGAAACATGACAAGATATGCAACGTGTGAGTAGCGCATGACTTAAGCTGAATCTATGGGTACGTCTGCACTACGGGATTATTCCGATTTTACATACACCGGTTTTGTAAAACAGATTGTATAAAGTCGAGTGCACGCAGTCACACTAAGCACATTAATTCAGCGGTGTGCGTCCATGGTCCGAGGCTAGCGTCGATTTCCAGAGCGTTGCACTGCGGGTAGCTATTCTGTAGCTATCCCATAGTTGCCGCAGTCTCCCCCGCCCCTTGGAATTCTTGGTTGAGATCCTAGTTTCTGATGGGGCAAAAATCATTGGTGCGAGTGGTTCTGGGTAAATGTCGTCACTCATTCCTCCCTCCAGGAAAACAACGGCAGGCAATCATTTCGCGCCCTTTTTCCCTGAATTGCCCTGGCAGACGCCATAGCACAGCAACCATGCAGCCCGTTCAGCTTTTTTTTTACTGTCACCATATGTGTACTGGATGCCGCTAACAGGCGTTACTGCAGCGCTACACAGCAGCATTTGTTTGCTTTTGCATGATAGCAGAGATGGTTATCAGTCGTTCTGTACCATCTGCTGCCATTGTAAATTGGCAGTAAGATGATGGTTATCTGTCGTTCTGTACTGTCTGCTGCTATCATGGGTGCCCCTGGCTGAGGTCGGCTGGGGGCGCAAAGGCAAAACTGGGAATGACTCCCCGAGTCAATCCCTCCTTTATGGTTTCTAAAAATAGAGTCAGTCCTGCCTAGAATATGGGGCAAGTGTACTAGAGAACCAGTGTATCAGAGAGCACAGCTGCTCCGTGTCAGATCCCGCAGAAATGATGAGCTGCATGCCATTCACGGGGGTACCCCTGCAACAATCCCACCCGTTGCTTCCCTCCTCCCCCAACCTTCCTGGGCTACCGTGGCAGTGTCCCTCCCATTTGTGTCATGAAGTTATAAAGAATGCAGGAATAAGAAACAGTGACTTGTTGGTGAGATAAAATGAGGAGGAGGCAGCCTCCCGCTGCTAT